>NC_056527.1:139824795-139972731 GCF_019175285.1 Sceloporus undulatus
GGATTTATTTATAATGCTGCCCAATCACTGGGAATCCGGGCGGCTTACAACAGAAGGACTAATAGATGGTTTCCTGCCCTCAGGCTTACAATCTAAAAAGACACGACACAAAAGGAGAAGGGAATGCTGAGGGGGGGAGAGGATCAGATCCAGCATTCTTCTCTCCCTCTGAGGCCTGGACCAAGGCAGATGGACTGGAGGGAGGGCTCTTCTTCTTCAGGCTAGCCCTGATGGAGCTGGGCCTGCCTGGTCAACTCCCTCATAGGCCGGAAGATGTTGGTGGAATGCAACTGCTAGGACTTCTCATGAGTAGGAGTGATGGGAGTTGCAGTCAAGTAACCTCTAGAGGGCCTCCCATTACTCTCATTAGCCACCTTTGATCTTTAATAATATCAAACTTTTTCTCCAAGCTAATTTGGCTAATTATGGCCAAAATAAAGCTGCTTCAGGCCACTTTGGAGGTATGCTATTTAAATGATGCATACGTCCTAAGAGTCCAAAACCCATGCCAAAGCCACAATCCAGTCCTAAGGACTCAAGCACAGCTTTGGTGCAGCTTCTGGACTCTTAGGACGCATGCATCATTTAAACAGCATACCTCCAAAGTGTCCCTACAGCTTTATTTTGGCCTGTCTGTATGGGGCCTATGTAGCCCAAATTGCACCAGCCACTTCAATGGGGAATGTATTAGTAAGTTTGGGGGGGAAATCACAGGGTTTACAGATGTATAAAAATGAAGAAGGGAATGTTAATGTACCTACTCCAGAGGTACAGCCTGTATAGGTATTATCTAACCTTTCCAACACTAGCCACACTGATGCTCTGTGAAGCTTATAGGAAGGTAAGGGAAGAAAAGAAAGAAATATCCATTGTCAATTGTTCTCAATGTTTAGGGACACTTTCCTGAGCCACCACTTAAAAAAGTTACTTTTCAGACTGTAGCTCCCAGAATCCCCTACCCAGTGTAGCCACTCTTTCAAGCCCTGCTTGATCAAATTGGAAAAGCGGGATATAAATAAACTATTTATTTTTATTATTATTATTATTATTATTATTATTATTATTAAGAGGTAGGTTTTGTTTAAATAGTAACCATTGATACTATAGGTTGATCCAGTTGTTGTTGTTGTTGTTGTTGTTGTTGTTATTATTATTATTATTGGGTTGAGTGGAATATCTGACTGCAAAGGATCTGGTAGTAACCACTGATACTATAGGTTGATCCTACTTTCTAGTGTGAACCAGATGTGGATCAGAATTCATTTAAATTTGCCCTTCAGCTGACTGGAGCGGGTTCATTTTGAATCGATTCATACATGAATGTGAACCACAAGTGGATTATTTTAGAGAGAGAAAATGCAATTGGGCCAAATGTAATGGGAACCATGCTTCACGGTCGAATCGATCCATCGATTCAGATCGCACACCGATTTATCTGTAAGTGGGAATGAGGCCTGATTTAGGTCTCCGATTGAAAACATTTGGTATTAAAAGGGCTTAATGTTGGCTTGATTTTGCCTCATATGAAATGAGTTGTAAGGAGTAGGTTTGTTTCTACTATTTGTAGCATCCAGTAAAGTCACTGCTGGCCTTGGGTCCAAGCAAAAAGAGACCTAAGCCCTCAGTGGCAGGATGAAGTTCTCCTCTTCCATTCACTTGGACAATGTGCCAACCAGTGGAAAAGGTCATATGAGAAACTAAAACTTTTCTGGCATCCCAGATCTTGATTTTCTGTGGTTTCTGTGTATAAAATGGAAGATTTAGGGAACACATCCATTCCTCTGCACCTAAAAATCACCAATTCATTTCGTGTAGGGCCCTTGCTGACTATTAGACATTGCCACCTTATTAAAAATTGCTACCAACATGAGTTGGATTCCAAACCGGTGACCTAGATGTGAAAGGATCCATAGCCCCATTACTAATCCCCTGAGTCATCCAATACTCTGTAAACTATTATTTAATTCGCTAACTGTGCTATTTAATCTCAAGCATTCTGAAATACGCCAGGCAGAGAAGACACTCTATGAAATAATAAAGCTTTATTATTATTGCCTGTGCTGATGGGTCACAAGAGGAGGGGATTTCTTTCCAAGCCTGTTTATTTCCTCACTTTCCAATCTCTTTTTAAGATTACTGAGTGCGTGGCTTTAGCACTTGTGAAAGAATGTGGATTAACAGCCTTGGAGAATAAAGCACTGCAATGGGTTTTGGGGAGGGCGGTTGCCAGGCCTTCTCCTGATCGAGAGGAAGAAAAAAATGAGAGCCCCACGGTCCAGTGGTTATAGGCACAATTGTAAAGTAATCATTCCCTTCTGGAGGGAAATACTCCAGTATATCATACCCTTGAACATTTCAAAGAGGAAAAATGAATGCTATAAGGATCACTATCTGAGACCATCACCCACCCAACACTCAGATTCTATTATCAGTTGCTGAAAGCTTTTCTCTGACACAATTCATGTGTAACTCTACATCCTATTTTACCATTAAGAGAATAAGCAACACTGAGCTTCATACATGTGCACTGTCCTCTCTCTTCCTTTAGCACAGACTTCGCTTCTGTTTTAGATAAGCAACAGTTTACCATTACATTTATTTAGATGTAAATAAAAATAAAATCTCAACCCTGAACTAGGGTTAAAATGAAATATGATGTATCAAAGTAAACCACCCACTTAAGCAAATACAAATAATTTGTTACGGCACATGGCCAGCACAAAATAATAAAGTGATTACAAAAATTACATTACATTACATCCATTGGAAACCTATTCTAGCATATCGTATAAATACATGTATGCATATAAATGTCAAGGATAAAATCCCGAATCGTACACCTAGATGGATTTAACAGTATTCCGAATATATGGGTATAACAAGGATAATTGACTAACTACTATTAGGATATCTTGAACACACCACCTTAAATAATCTGGAAGAAAATGTTTTATTAGCAGGATTGATGCAGAGCTTTCTATTTCCTCTTGCCTTTTACTTGTGATGTTCTGTATTATCTAAGTGAAATAAAATGTCAGATGCTAGATTACTGGGAAGACTCTATAGCACGGTAATAGAGCATAACCTGTGCATAAATAAGGTCCCAAAATCCAAACCCTGACATCTCTGCTTTCCAGGGCACAACTAACTCTCTTGCTTGAGACATCACTGACTGCCATACAGACCAGATGGGCTAGTATGCTTTTCTATGTAAACCAATGGTGAGGGAGCTCTTAATATTCCAACTGTATGTGAACCATGGGAGGGAGTGGGATTGATATGCTGAAGTAAATTCTCGTCTTTGAGCAAGTGGGCTTGAGGACTTTATAATACCTTTGAGTCCTATCATTCAATATTATCTTCCCCTATGTCTCCATCTTCCCAGTGATATGCTCCAGGTTACTGGAAACTCTTTAAGGCAAGGGGAAGCGGTAATGAGGTACATAAAGCATGAGCTTTATTGATTGTGTCTGCAGTGCAGCACTAAGTGTACTCCCAAAGTCCCTGTTCAGCACAACAGAGAGACAACGGGTTCTCTTGTGGGCTGGTTTCTTGGCTGCTGCCGAACCCTGATCAGTTCCATTGTGAAGAGATAGCCCTAAGGGAACAAATGTAGCATTTTCCCCATCTTCCACAAACCATCAGTTTTTAAAAATGAAGTCTCTCTCTCATGGAATTCTACGCCCTCTGCTCTAACTGCTCCACTTAAACCTGGGACAGTAAAAGCAAAAGAGTAAGGTTGCATTTTTTGCAGAGCCTAATGCTCCAGCCTACATTATCTATTTATTAATTTGTTACACTTATATTCCACTTTTCTTCCAAAATGAGATCCAAGGTGGCTTACAATATTTTTAAAAAGGTCCAACTAAAACATTCATTTACAAAAGTTAAAATGGAATTAAACATCAACATTACTAAAGACATGATCAGAAATGCCTGAAACACTGTCTTAACACATATTTGAAACACAGTTCCAGTAAAAGATTTATACACATACACACACAACCCATCACTTCACATACTACAGCTAGAAAATTCAAATTCAAAAACCTGCCTGAATAAAAACGTTTTCACTTGTTGGCAGAAAAACAAGGGGGGGGGGAGAGATCAACTGGACCTCCTTTGGAAGAATGATCCAAGGTCTGGGAGCAGTCATGGGGAAAAATACCTACATATATGAGCATATCCTCCCAATAGTATTAATATCTTTCCTTTCCTCCAAGGAGCTCAGCACAATCCATCTAATCCACGGCTTTGTCCCCACAACAACCCAGTAAGGTGGAAACACTGACTTGACATTCAGTTGACCACTCACAAGGCTTCTTCCAGGCAACTAACCAGTCTCCCCCCCCTCCAGCCTCTCTCTCTATATATATATTTAAAAGACATCTAACATTCAAGATTGTTTTTGTATGGGATAGTAATTTGGGAGAGCATTTTTATCTCGCTTTCAAGTAACCACTGGATATTAGACATCTTAGACTAGACGAGGCTCTTACACTGACAAGTAGCCTAAGCCTGATGTCACTTGGGTCAACAACTCTATTTCCATCTAGAAAGAGGCAAAGACATCCCAGTTTCATGATTGTCAATTCAGCATCAGCAGGGTATTCTCTGAAATGTTAGGGCCAACATCTGAGACCAGAAGGTGTAAGTGTGAATGGTTGAGGGGAAAGGGTTGGAATTATTTCTAAACTAAGGGACTGTGGAAAGGGGCACAAGAGGGATGTGGGCAAATGGGTCCAGAACCCAAAGGAAATCTGATTACTTGGGTACCATGGCAGCCCAGATCTGGTGTGTATGTGTGTGCAATTTTGGGTCAGCCAGGAAGATGACATAATGAGGTCAGCAAATACACTGATTGCCACCATCCCACTTGGGCTCATATCATGTGGTCTTCCCTACATAGTGATTCATGAGATGTTTCCACAAGCCCTAAGTATATTGCTGGGGCTTGTACAAGGCTCACTGCCAGCCCCTGAAGATTTTTTGTAGAGATCCTCCACTTTTTGTGCCAGAGGTTACGCATCAAGAAGGCCCAGGAGCCATGAAGCTGTTGTTTTGCTCCATGGCTTGTTCCAAATGCATTGCACTTACTGGGTCTCACTCCATTCCCCCCTCTCTCTGTGTGTTTGTGCATGTGCTAATGTTGCATAAGCATACACACATACAAACCCCCTTCATGTTGAACCAGGTAGCCCTTGCCAAATGGAAACAAGTGAAGATGGTTGCCTAGACTGAAACTCTGATGGGCCACACTTATCCTCACATTTCTGGGCCAAGCTCTTTTTGAACTATACCTTTACTTTTTCACCAAAAAGAGGGGGAAATATTTCAAGCTCTCCTCTGCAAATCATGCATGCTCTTTGATTGCTTCATTCAGTTTAACACATACAAATGTCAAGAGTTTCAGCCAAGCTCTTTGCTCCACTTCCCTGGCTCTCTCCCACCCTTCTTCCTTCCTCCTTTTTAAATCTGTACCCTGGATACATAAATCAGCCTGTCGCCGCTTGTCTTGTCCCTGACAGCTATAATTGCTCCAGGTTTTAAAAATATCTATAGACAATAAACACAACAAACACATGCACACATTTACAGGAAGAAAAGGAAGAACAAGAAGAAGAAGAAATGAGAAAGATGAAATCCAGAGGCTTCTAAATTATACAGTAGCTCCAGGAGAGGAGAGACTGACAGCTGAGTCCAGCTGTGAAGGTGGAGCAGTTTGCAGAGGGAGGTACAGAGAAAACCTCTCATGCCTTCATGTGGATAAGCATAGGAAATCTGTGCTTATTTTATATACTACTAATAATAATAACAACCTTACAAGTCAAGGAAGGTCTCGGGCAGAGCACAGATGTGATACTTAGAGTTCAATGCCCCATTCAAATCAAGAAGAAAAAAACATTGTTCAATCCATTCCATTTACTCTGGAGCAATCCCATTGTGAATTAAAGCCTCACTGTCCTGTTCTGTGAATGGTTCCACAGCATAAGCAAGCATCTTCCCTTTTTCCTAAGAAGGCTAAAGGCCCCCTCTCCTGGCAGACAACACAAATACTTTGGCCAGCCAGCATTGCAGGCAGACACAGGTTTTGATTTCATGCAACATATACCTGGAGGGGAAAAAAGACATTTTTTGTCTTAAAAAATGACAACACAACCATCACATTGTAATGTCAAATAGTTTAACATGGTCAGGCCTAAGTGTTTGACTGTTCAAGGCAGGGTACAAAGTCCTTTCCCACCCTCTGCTTCTGGAGTAACAAGTATCCTCCAATAATTTGCTCTTAAACATGTTGAATATCCTTTGTAGTAACAGGATTCACTCTCCAAGGCCTTCAAACACCCTGCCTTTACCTTACTTTGCTAAAGGCTATGATCCATTATTTACAACTCATTTATTTTTTTCAACTTTACAATGATTTCTCTGCTGTCTTAAAACCCCAGAGACTTTTGGTTCTGGGGTTAAGGTTATACTACAGGGAGAAATGAAATTTTGTTTTCCCCATTCTTGAAAACCCCAGGGGCTTCTTCGGGTGATATTTAACACCATTCCATCATCTAGTGAGCCCCAATGGAAAATATGCCAATCCGTCATCTTCATTATGTCTCAAAATACAGACTACATGACTATGGCCTCATCTGCACTGCAAAAATAATGCAAATTGACACTGCTTTGACTGCCATGGCTCAATGCTATCTGATGCTAGGATTTGCATTTTTGTGAGATAGGTATTCATCTCTTTCAGAGAGCTCTGGTACTAGAACAAAACTGCAAATCCCAGAATTCCATAGCATTGAGCCATGGCAGTTAACATAGTGTTGAATGGTGTTATTTCTGTAGTGCAGATGCAGATTTAGAACATCAACTCTTTCGCTTTCCCTCCTGCCCTCTGCTTTTTGAAACATCTTGACTGATTCAGTAATCCTACAATCTCCCAGATTTGCAAACCTTTTTGTACTTTGTTGGTTAACCTAAACACAGCTATCTTTGCATTGTTTTAAAGGAAAACTTAATTCACCTACACTATCAACTGTTCAAAATGATCCCCTTTTGAAGTGTAGTGTGAGAGATGGTACGTTGTGCAATGCACGTTTTGCCTCAGAGTGCGCACCTGCATGTACTGTATTTATAGGAATGCACACTAAAGCAGGGATAAGGAGCCTATGGTTCTCCAGATGTTATTGGACAATTCCCATTATCTACAAGCATCGCTCATGCTTGGAGCCCTGCAACAACGTTTTGCTGAGTCAGAAAAGCATGTTTGGAAATCAACAACTTCCAAATGTGAACAGACTGTAAGAGATCAGTGGTGAATTCAGGGCTGGCCTAAGGCTGCTTCCAAATGAAGCAAGAAAAACTATTAGCGAAAAAGCATTGTGTGCATCTGTTCCATCTTTTCCTCCTTAAAAGGGGAAACAAATTAATTCTGGTATGAAAAGAGTTAGAAGATGCAAAGGGAAAGAACAGTGAAGTTAGAAAATAATTTCTGGATCCCCTGTAAAATTCTGTAATCATACCAAGATGATTACAGGATAAAAGACTTACCTGAAAGTAACCCTAACATCTAGAAGAGTTGGTGTGGTGTAGTGGTTTGAGCACTGGACTACAACTCATGTTCGAATCCTGGCTTGGCCATGGAAACCCACTGGGTGTCCTTAGGCAAGTCATACTCTTTCAGCCTCAGAACATGGCAATAGCAAACCACCTCTGAAGAAACTTTCCAAGAAAACCCCATGACAGGTTTGCCTTAGGGCTGTGATACGTCAGAAATGACTTGAAGGCACACAAGGACAACCACCCTAAAGTTTAGAATTGAGTGACATTAGAGGGGAAAGAGTCCTACACTAAACTGGGTCTCATGCCTATGTCTCTCTTCATTAAGACTAACTAAAGCACAAAGTTATACAATGAAATGTGACCAGGCTCAAAGAAAATGTCCTATAGAAGTCCAGCCACTTCAACATTTCACAAAGGTCCAGATACAGTGGTTCTGGTTTGCTTTTTCATTAACAAAAAGGAAGAGGGAGGGGAAAGGTGCAATTAAAATGTATTTGATACTTGTTAATCTTATCTGTTTGAGTTTGGATGGTATATCAGCATCAGAAAGAGCCAATGTGGCATAGTGCCATGAGTGTTGGACTATGACTCTGGAGAGCAGAGTTCAATTTCCCACTCGGCCATGCGCTCCACTGGGAGACCTAGACAAGTCGCATGCTCTCAGCCTCAGGGGAAGGCAATGGCAAATCTCCTCTAAACTAATCTCGCCAAGAAAATCCATGATAGGGTCGTCATAAATTGGAAATGATCTGAAGGCAGTATCAGTATCGGAATATGATCATGTTCCATTTGCTATCTTCCATTCCCTCACCCCCTTATCAAAATGGTAAAGAGCAATGTTGTTTAATAGTTGGTGGCACAACTCAGCTTGTGCTGTCCTTTGAATGAAACCTCACACTATTTGGAAGTAAGCACTTTTTCCATCATAGTGCCTAACTGCTTTAATTCTCATTATTGGTATAACAGAAAGGCTATTAGAAACTAGCATCGAAGGCGTTAAAGTTCTTTATTCAAGAAATAAAGACACAGAGAGCAGAGGGGAGAGAGGATGGGGAAAAAACAGCCCTCAAATCACTAGACTTTAAAGGGCAAATGGAATGTTCCTTTTTATAGCTAAGCACCCAATATAAAGTACAGACATGAGAGGGCTCAATAGTGGCAAAGTCCCAGCCAGGCTTTAGGGGATGACTCCCAAATGCACAGTTAATTTAAATTTAATAGGACAGTTACTGTAGGTTTAAATAAATGCCAGTTAAATATTAACATCATCTTTATTGGGGGACTAACAGAGCTTCTTGTATTGTTTTTAAACTCAATAAAGATGCTCATAATCAGTACTGCTTTTTTAAGGAGATTACACACACACACACACACACACACACACACACACGGAACTGCTCTCAAATGGTTTCTGGAGGGTTTAAAAACTGGTTGTTTGTTGGATGAAAACAGAGAAGGTTAAATAGTTGTTAAAACTGAGCAATACATTTTGAGGGGAATTATGTGACGCTGTGAGTAAGAATTGGCCTTTTAATTTCAATAGGAATGGGATTTGCAAGAGAAATTCCTGTTAAATTAAAGATCTCAGCAGACTCACCAAGAAGAATGGAAGGAGTAAAGGAAATCATAACAACAGAATGACTGTTGTAACTCATGCATGCACAATGATGGGCAAACCCCTTCCAGAAAGGCTACATTTACAAATATGTCCAGTGATATCAATTCAATTCTCAGTGGATTCTCAGTGTCAGATTCTACAAAATGTTACAATGTCCTGCTTCAGACATCATAGACAAATTTTGTTTAAAACGAACCAGGTTCTCTCTAGTGAAAGCAGTCATGTAAAGATATATGGGAGAAGGAAGAGAGGAGTATGTCGACCCAACGTTCATTCTCTAAATTATACCTCGGTATTCACAAGTAATGTGAAGTTTGAGCTATGAGTCTTACAAAGCTCATGTTCTGAGGCAACAAGCTTAAACCTTGCTGATACTTCATTATAGATATTTAAAATGGAGTGGAAGAGTCTTTCTTTGACAAAGAAGTGTTTGGCTGTCAACATTTGTCTTGGAATTCCTTGAGAGCTCTCCTTGGGTTGAGATGTACCAATGGAGATGTTACTGTCAGAGCCTTATCTGGGGCATTCTGGAGACGTGTCAAGAATATATAAGGCCATACGATAGATAACCTCCGGTGGGGTTATTTACAGAATAGGTACTATCATTGGTCAAGTGGTAAATGAGGATATATCTCTATATTCGAAAAGTATTATGATGATCACAACCAGGGTTTCTCCAAACATGAAGAATCTGAAAGTCCTCTGGATACACAAGCCACATTTTGGAAAGAAAACAGCTGAGATGAGACAGAACTCTAAAGTAACCCTGACTTTTCTGCATCCAGGAATTCAAATTATGAAGGAGAGGAGGTGGAAATCTTAATTCCTTTTATCTTGAACAATGAGTAAGTTCTACTTTAAGTTTTTTCTTCTTCTAGTCATTCAGATTATTAATACTGTATGAAATGTCAAACTTAATTAACTATTATGTTTTCTTTTTGTATTTTCTATACAAGTAAGAATAATCAAAAAGATACCTCTCTCAAAGTTTCCTTGCTTGCCAACCCTAGGTATGTAAAAGAATATTTGCTCATCTCTTGACCTCAGTGAGAAAGAGTATAACAACATGCTATTATTTGCCCCAACACATTGCATTTTGTACAATTTTCCCCCAAAGATGCATTGCTTTTTTTTACAATACATAATACATTCACAAAACATTCACCCAAAATATAGTTTTTTTCATTAAAAAATTGCAATAAAGTCACAAAATATGAAAGAAAAATACTGAAAAATATTCATGAATGTCCTTGTAGTCTCACCCCAGTGTGGCGCAGTGATTTGAGCATATAATCCATTGGGTGACCTTGGATGAGTCACACTCTCTCAGCCTCAGAAAGCCCTATGATAGGTTCACCTTAGAGTCACCAGAAACCAGAAATGACTTGAAGACACACAACAACACGACAACTCATTCAACTGGAAAAAACGTTGAATTTTTCTGTTCTGTTTTCATATTCAATTAAATAACCAAAGGCTTATATTTTCACCCAAGAAACACACAGAGAGACGCAACCAGTGGAGATTGGCATGTCTCCCCTGCTGTTGGCTTTATCTCAGAGGAAAAAATAGAATAAAAACAACTGTCCTCTAGCTCCCAAACTGGTCAAACTGAAGTGGCAAGGCTTTGTAATCGATGGGATTTTGTTCTTTTTACAAAATTCCCTTGCATTCTCCTCATTTAGGATTGTTATTTTAGCCATTGCACATCTTTTAATTCGGCCACCCCAAACCACCCCCCACAAAAACATACACATGAACTAAAGGAGTAAAGAAAGAAAGAGGAGAGAAGTAGTTCCTAATTGCCAATAGCATTTCCAGGAAACCTCAGTGAAGAAATAAACACTTTGTGTAGCACTTCAGTTTGGCACTAGCAGAATAAGAGCAAACTAGCAGACTGCACTTGGGAGGGGAAGCAGTTCTTGAACCAAGCGGAGAGAGACAGAGAGAGCTGGCAGATCTGGGTGTCAGAAAGTGTCATGAACCCGTTTCTACACACCCGGAGATTGTTTATAGCAGAACTATTGATTGGGGTGATGCTAAACAAGGTGAAACTTGACAGTTCTCATCCCAGTTTTCTGCTAGTTTAAAGCCTTTCCCCCCCACTGTATGCTCACTTGAATTCTAAGAGCACATAGCAAAAAACCCCACAAAGAAAATCCATAGCAAGGCACAACTAAAATAAAATATTAACCCTGGATTGTAGTTGGCACACTACACTGGTATAATGGTGTGTGTGTGTTTGGAAGCCAAGTGCTTGGGAAGGCTTGGCTGGACAATTACTTGTGCCACAGACCAAGCACCTTGCCTACAAGAAGATGAACACACAAACACACCCCAACCCAGGATCTGGGTTCTGTAGAAATGGGCTGCTCCGAGCTGGCGGTCCTCCTCTTCTGGCAACAATGTGTGTACATTTGTGTTGTGTGCCTTCAAGTCGTTTCTGACTTATGGCGACCCAAAGACAACCCTATCATGGGGTTGTCTTGGCAAGATTATGGCCCTGGACAGACCAGCAAAAAGCACCAGCCTGTGGGCAGAGCAACATCCTAATGCCACTGCCAGGGCACCATTTTGGTGCATGCTGGCCCACACAGTGCACACCATGATGACACACCTCTGGCAGGGCATCCAAACAGTGCAGCACCAAAGGGGCATCATCTAGGGCGCAAAAAGAAGTTGCTTGGGGTGGCTTCCTTTTTGTGCTCTATGGAGGCCAGATTGGTGTCACGGCATGCGGTTGCTGCAGCACTGAGCCAGCCAGTAATGGGGCAGCTGCAAGCCACTGCAAAGGAGTCTGTATAGCCCCTTGTTCAGAGGAGGTTTGTCCATGCCATCCCCAGAGGCTGAGAACATGCGACTTGCCCAAGGTCACTCAGTGTGTTTCATAACCAAGCTGGGAATGAATCCCTGATCTCCAAAGTCCAGCACTCAGACCACAACACCACAACCACTTTGCTTTATGTCTTTTGTGACCACTACATCCATAAACATTTCTTTCCCGCAGTCACACCATACCACCACCACCCGTACCAGTGTAGGTACTTCAGACATCTCAGCCATTGAAAGGGGGGGGGGGAAGACATTGTATGACTTCTTATTTTAAGTAATAGACTTGGACGGACACAGTTCATTTCCACCTGTCTGTTCTTTTCCAATCTAAAACTGGTTTTCCCATGTATTTGCAAGCCTGATATCCATCTTGCTTTGAAAATGCTTTGTCACCATGAGTGGGAAAGACACTGCTGGAAATCAAAGAGAGCTAGGAAGATAACAATGTATCTGGAATCCCTACAATTTTTCATTAAAGCTTACAAAGCTGCCTTATGCTGGACTGCGGCACCGACCCATCTAGCCCAGTATTATCTATTCCTACCAGCAAGACCTGTCAAAGACCTCTGCCAGAGAAGATCCCACAGCTCTGTCACCAGAGACCCATATATCTGGAGACATTAATGACCAAACCTGCCACCAGGTGCATTC
Organism: Sceloporus undulatus; assembly: GCF_019175285.1. NCBI lineage: Eukaryota > Metazoa > Chordata > Lepidosauria > Squamata > Phrynosomatidae > Sceloporus > Sceloporus undulatus. The sequence continues at coordinate 139,837,457 of NC_056527.1, forward strand.
TAAGTATATAGCATGTCACCAGTAAGGGAAATAATAGTCTCCATTTCCTGGATGAAAAATAGACTTCCCGAGAGTTGGGAAACCCTATTGAGAAGAATAAAAGAGCAGTGAGACTTGTGTGCAATATTCTTACAGTATTCAAACATCCTCATGGGTCAAAAAGATTATTCAGTGCAGAACATGGTATTTTTCATTTTCTTTTTTCTACGAACATTTTCCCCTTGTATTTCTGAGAAGACTAATTCCTGCAACAATAGGGATGCTTGAATACTAGAAGAAATCACTCAAAATATTATTTTTCTCTTTCAGCAGGGAGAAAACTAGGGAGATTACTATCCTTGCATGCAAGGATGAAATAATAAGAGGCACTCATTACATGTGACAAGCTATGCATTCCCTCCAACATTTCCACAGGCAAAAATTGAGATTATTTTATATTATTATTAACCTTTATTATGAAGCGCTTAATTTACACAGCCTGTACATGCAATCCTTTAGTTAGACGGTTCCCTGCCCTCAGGCTTACAATCTAAAAACATAACACGAGGAGAAGGGTGGTGGGAGGGAGAGGGTAGAGGTCCAGCAGTTCCTCTCAACCTCCGAGGCCTGGACAAGGCAGATGGACTGAAGGGAGGGCATGGCTTCAAAATGGAAGGTTAATCATTATCCAGGGAAAATACATACTCACAAGTAGGATAATGCATATACAGTACATAGCAATACAGGAAATGGATGCATGCAGCTGACCAATGTCAGTGTTGGTCTACACAACAAATGTTATTAATGAAAAAGAACACACAAGATAAGAGATGCTGCAGCAGCTTACTTATGATTGAGCCTCCTGGGAAGGATATGAATGAACCCTCTCCTCTCCTCTCTGTTGAGTTGATTGAATGTGAACTACTTTTGCATTTTGAAATTACTTTGCAGCAACTGAAATTATACTGGGAAGAAAATGGGAGGAAGAGAGAGAAAGTGGGGCACTAAGGAAGTTGAAAAAGTGGGAGAACAAAAGGTTAATAGGGACTGTCCATTCCAAATTGGGACAGTCAAGGGGTATGAGTTAGGACATCAGCCCACTTCAGAGAAAGAAATTTTGCCTCTCCAAAATTTACAAGCGGAAATTAATATCATTGCTTCAGCAAGCCATCATGGTCTTTGTGACATCAGTATAGCCATCCACTATTCAGGTACCTTCTCATACATTCAGGACATCAAAATTAAGTGCATGCTGGTTGTGCAGCAGAATAAAAAACATGTTGATTCATTCATTCAATGCATATCCTTCTTTGCTCCCTGCATGGGACCCAAAATCAGCTTAAACGAATTGAAAACAGAAGCTTAGCTTAAGTCTTAATTTACAAAAGTAGAAACAACAAACAGCAGACAAGAATTCTATTTGAAAACCTTGGATTAAAAACAATTTCAAATGCAATTAAAATATAATTGCCCTTATACAAAATTAAAATGGAGAAAACCAACGACAATAGCACCTGAGATTTAAGGGGTGTTTAACCCCATCCTGCACAGGTTGGATCCCTGTTCTCTGATCTGGCCAGGAAGGCTGAAGAGCAAGTTATAAATATCATAAATAAATATGTTTTTCTGCTTTGAAGGAGTATTTTTACTTGTTTCCAGGTGTAGCATACTTAAGCATTCAAAAGGGACACTGCCCCAACTGTGCTCACAAGTGGTTTGGTCCATTTTATGACCTCCCTATACTTCATTCTTCTGCCTGGGCAATCCAGACATGAAGCCATACTCCTGCAGCAGTATGAGATAATAGAATAATGGGGGTGTTAAAATGGACTTCACTATTTCAGACTGCCGGTAGGAGGGATACTATTTCCCCCCCTGCTCTCTCATGTAAAGTCATAAACCTAACATTTTGCAAATAACATAATTGGCATGTTAGCAAAAAGCCTATCCCAGCTCTGTCTTGCTATGTTGCTTGAAAAATGCAGAGTGCTCCTACTTATTTAATGCAGAAAAGCAGTTAAAATATGGTTTCCCATCACCATCACAGCCTGATGCAGTGCCATCCATTATACCATCTGAGACATCAACCACCTCACTGTGCAACTGGTGTACCTCCAACCTTATTCGCTTTTCCAGTCTGCCTTTCCCATCTCCTCTTCTTCCCACTTATTAACCTTTCCATCTCTTGTAACAAAGTATTTTCTTGCAAATCACATTTTTGCATCTTATCATTCACAGAATGGGGCCCTTTGATTACTGTCCTGGTCTTTTAGATATACTCTGTAAAGCTGACACAATTATCATGCACACAGTGCCATAGCTGCGCATGGGGCTTAATCTTTAAATATTCATACCCAGATTCTTAAAAAATAAATAAATAAAAATTGCCTGGGTGGCTCAGATGTCCCGAGTCATGCTGGCACAAGGGAAGTTATTAAACAGAATTGATCTTTGCTGTCCTTGGTACAAATCAATATCACTTTTTTAAAAAAGCCAACAGAAATCTGTTGCATTGGCTGTGAAGTGGCTTTTTGTGGCATTAAGGCTTTGAAAAATGAAACTCACCCTGCACACACTCCTGCACCACTTTTTCCCTGTCTGCATTTGATCAGAATAAGGTAGCTGACGATGTCAGATAAAAAAAAGGCTGCTCCATCAGTCCTCTGATAGCGTTCTGTATGCATATTGCATATTAACCTAAACCTTTAACAATAGAAACCAGAATGAATTCTAATAAGCATAGGTTTTGAACTGGGGAGAGGGTATAGAAAGTGACTGACTTCAGTGAGCTGATAAAAAGACAGACCATGGCTTTCAAGAAGAAACACATGGAGGAAAATGGGAAACATTTGTTTCCAGCTTGAAACAGGATGGGAAAGAATCTTCTATGGTCAAAACAAAGCAAAAAAAGGAAAGGGGGCAAAAAAACAACAACCCACTGTTCCTACAATTCAATTGTCTTTCTTACCTCCCCCCTCCCAAAGACCATCAGAGGCACATGGTCTTACCAAGTGGGAAAGGCCCTGGAGTGATGTGATTATGAAGGACTTTTAAAGAAATATCTGCCACTTCTCTTGGATATCCTGCCTGATACGTTTTGCCAGCCCCTTGGTGTAACTGCTAGCACAAGTGCTTTCACAGTAGTGCAGCACCCAAGAGGACTGCAGCCAATGTCTCCCATGAAGTGTCATCAACCTCTTTTATGTGCCTATTTAATATTCAGTAGAATCGTAGTAAGCTTTTTTAATGGACTCCGCAACTTCATGCCACAGCAGAAACCTGAAGAGGCTCACACACTTGAATGCTCTTATATGGGGGCATATCAAAAATGTACAGTATGTGTCTGTAGCTGCTGCCACATTGCAGAATTAATGCAGTTTGACACCACTTTAACTGTCATGGCTCCACTCTGTAGAATCCTGGGATCTGCAATTTGTTGTGAGCTCTCAGAGAGAAAGCTAGATATCTCACATAACCACAAATGCCAGAATTCCATAGCATTAAGCCATGGTAGTTAATGCAATATCAAACTACATAAATTCTGTAGCACAGTTGCAGCTTAGGAAGCACAGCCCAAGCCTTAAGAACATAGGAAGTTACTTTATACTGAATCAACCACTAGTCCATTTTCAATCCACACGAACCTCTGGCACCATCAGAGATGGGAAGGAGAATGAAGGAAACTGGGTAGGCTATTTGGTCAATACACATTCACTTTTCATAATGCTGGACAATTGACCAATGAGAGATAGCTTTTGTTTCTTAGCTCACTATTGACTCTGGAGACTGGAATGGAAATAACTTATTAAAAAAGGTATATTGTTCTAAAAATCTTACTGTTCCCCTTCCCATCCAGCAAAAGAGAGGCGTGAATGCCCTTTATTCAAAATTAGAAAATTGCACTTCTTTAAAATGCACTGTTTTGCTGTGCTACATTGGGAATAAAAACAACTCAGTTCTTTGATAGGATTGTGTTGGGACTCACTCTGGGTATTCCATGCAAAGGGAAACATCATGTTAATGCTTTTAAAAAACCGAGAACTTTAGCAACAGATAGAGGAAGCAAGAGGAACATGTCCTCTGTCCAGTTTCCTCTCTATAATCTCTAATTTCATACTCTGCCCTGCAAACATTTCTATAGTAATGGCTGGCGGCGGCTGTGTCAGTGGAGCAATTAATCTGCTCTGGGTCTTAGTTTAAATTTAAAGAAGGTATCTTACTTAAACCTATCTGAGGGATAGGTTTTGGATTTGTGGATAGATCATTTAAAGTTGACTAATATCCAGAGTGAATTCATCATCCCATGGCAACCAGCTGCTGCCAGGTTTCTATGGCTGGATTCATATGCCCAATTTGTGATGGAAGACATACTAAGGCTAGCACTAGTTGTCAGAGCATGTGATAGGCTTGAGAGATGGAAAAGTTTGTCAAAACTGCCATTCCCCAAGATCCTCCCTTAGTGACTGATAGTCTCCTTTGGAGAAGAGAAGGAATTAAATGAAATTATCGCATGAGGCTATAAATCTGCCATTAAAGCTAAAGAGGTGTCTTTGCCATGCATGCAAAGAGTAGGGGCGTGCAAGGTTCAGAAGGTGGCATTATGGCAGCGGTACAGAAATCAGGTTCTACGGCCATGGATTATCAAAGCAAGACAAGAGTGCTAATACAGAGAATGTGAGATAAACATTGATGCAAAAACAGCATGCATGTTGCTAAACTAGCATGATTGTGGCAGGACAGCGGGAACGTGTGATAAAATCAAAGGTGCATACCATTAAATAAAGATTTTTGTGAGTTGCTTTAGGCACAGTTTACTGAGGAGTAATATTCTATGTTTTATCTGCATAAGACCTAAACGTATTTGTTACTGATCCAGTCCTGCTTACCAATATTTAACAATCAGTCAGAAAGAAGGTCAATATGTGATGGATATTTCAAATGATCATTTTGAATAATAATTTACAGCCATGCCATGAGAGAAATACAGTTATCTGAAACTAACCTGAGATATTTCTTCATATCAGCTGTCAAGACCTTTAGATGTTCATCTTTCAAGATGAAGAATGATTCAATTTCATAGGACAAAAGGCTAGCCAAAACATCCATTCTTAAGTAACTACAGTAAGCCACACTACTCTATTAACGGATACATTTTTGATTTGGTTGCCAGTCATGCTGACCCTCGCAGCATACCCTATCCAAGAATAATATTAATAAAAGTGGTGCTATTAAGTGAGATGCTTGGCTTGAATCTGAAAATTTTGAGAAATGATCTCATAAATTAAATTCCCAGGGTATCATCCATTGTTGAACGTTAACAGGCGCAGTTGTCTCCGAATTCTGGGAATTGAGCATAATTACATGGAAATTGACAAGGCACAAATGCCAAGAATTCTGTTAACCTTTAATATCTCGAAAAAACTCTCCCCTTGTAATTATCTCCTTCCTTTGTCTTAAATGTTACTGATGAATATTTAGTGGGAAAAGCAAATAAAGTTAGGCTAAAAGGTGCCTGAAACTGGCACCTTGTGGGGAATGGCTCTACAAACTTTGCTACATGACATTTCATTAAAAAAATTAAGTAGACGGATGACAAAACTCAACAGATGTGACTGCTGGCAACATGTACTACCATACCACCATACCTATGGATAGGAGCATGTGGAAGGGTGCAAATTCAAGCCACTTGTGGAAGTATAGAGGCTCTTACAAAGGTAGAGTACATAGCATGTATGGAGAAAATCACAAGTTCTAGTCCAGCTATTTTCAGGATGAATTAGTAAAATGATCCTTCTATGAAAGTCTGGAGAGCCACCAACAAGAGGAGTATATATCATAGGTGGAGAAGAGTAACCTTTGACTGAGTTACAGATTTAAAAAACTGTAGTCTGATAACCAGAGCTGGATTAAGGCACTTGGGATTTTTGGAGATGCTCCAAAAATACGTTCCCTGAAGGACTGCCAGAGTGAAAACTAAAGAGGGAGCCTGGGCCTTTCATGATTATATAGAAGCGGAAATCCCAGCAAGTGTTGCTTGTTACCTGGTTGTGTCACAGGCAGCACCTGATGATAGTTGGTAGATCAACCATAAAAAGTACAAGAACCATCTCCAGTTTTAACTCCAACAGGCCCTTTTTCTTTATATGTGTGCAGGAGGCACACAAGACAGCAGTGCAAACATCTTTATATGTGAACCCACTTTCAGGCTTGTACCTTCAGTGAGACTCATGGCTTGATCCTATGTGTTTTTACTCGTTTATGCAAGCAACATGAAAAATGTTGATAACAGAAAGATTAAGGCAGTGACTGGGGTGGAAGAGGAAGCAAAGCAACCTACAAATGGTTCTTTTTTGGAATGGCGCCCCTAACCAATACAGGGCCTGGAACAATTGCACAAGTTACACAACTGATAATCTGGCTCTGATAACACCTGCAGTGTTCCCCAACCCTGGTATGGTCAATCCCTTGCTAGGTATCAGGTCTGTTGAGCCTCCCCATGACAGGGCAGCAGAAGATACAGCCAAACCAGGAGCTGGAGTGTTTGAAGGCAAATATCTGCAGCACAGTTACAACAATTCCAGCTGTTCCTGCTTCACCATCAGCCTCTGCAGAAAAGGCAAGCTGTTATCTAGGTTGTTGGAAGCAACATCAGAGATAGTTCATTAAAGACATGCCTCAGTTCTAATACTTCAGCTTGGATTCTGGTGACTTTTGATAATGGCTTCTTCTGTGTATCTTTTTACCTAGGTTGTTCTGCTTGGCTCTGGACAGATTTTCTTGGCTTCTTGGAGGACTGTTTTGATTTATGCTAATAGCATTTCCAAAGAGTTATTAATGACAAAGCCATGACATAAGACTGCTTCTTTTCTGCTGCCCACAACTGCTGTTATATTTGGTAGATCAGGAAAGGGTCTATATCCATATAAGCATAGGTAAATGTATCTGTACTGTTGCATATCATGCTCCATTTTCTCCACCCACTGAACCTATGGGGCCTAGACTGGGGATTTCAGCCTCTGGCTCAAATACTGTACCAGCTTTTGATAGCTGGTAAATCAACTTTTCACTTTGTATAGCAGAGCAAGAATCACAGGGCTATTATTATCAGTGTTTGGAAACTTTTATGTTTTTGACTACAGTTCCCAGAATTTTCCAGCCAGCATGGAAGTGATGGAGTGTTCTGGGAGTTGTAGTTAAAAAGGAACTTATTACAAGGTTGACTAATATTAATATGGCATTTAAAATTTGCTGTCTTGGTTGTCTACATACAGGTTACTGGAGGAGTGTGTAGTAAACGGACCAAAATAAGACTGTAAGATAAGTTGGGAGGTTGGATTCCAAGAGATATGTTCTCTCAGGTGTGTGTGTGTGTGTGTGCGTGCTGTTTTCCGTTTTCACATTTTCATGGGGGTGGTGTGCCCCTAACGCCAATGAACGTGGAGGGGGCACTGTATAGACAATATTTGCACATCACTGTTAGGATTGCCAGCTGACCAAGCAAACTAGCCTCAGCTGATCTTGTGCACAAACCAGACATTCATGTTTTTTACACAATATGGAGGTACGTGCTATCACCAGTAAATGCCTGTTGATCAAGCAACTAGTAGAGGCATCAGGGAAGAGGCAGGTTACAAGAGTTAGCAGCCCTACTCATGGTTTCTTTCCCGTGCTTTTTTTTCTTTTTCTTTCCTGAGCAGCATCCTTTGGTTTGCTACATTCCACAGAGAGCAAAAGAAGCCTCCTCCCTTCAGGTGGGAAATCGCATTGTCCTCCTGATTGCAAACAAAGACTGATTGAAAAGAAACGATTCTTGCCTGAATCTCATTAATATTTGTTGCCACATTGGCATTTTCCCCTTGTAATGAGAAAAAATGCCTTCTGAGACCAAGAGGGCTTTTCAGTGCCCCTCCCCTCTGCAAAGCAGAATGGAAAGCTTAAAATATTGCTGCCTAAAAACTTAAAACCTTTCCCTGACATTCCACTAGATACAGCTGGGTCGTGCAAACATGTGGACACATTCATTATTAGGGAGGAAAGTTGCCAGCCTGACGAACAGTGCTACTTACCTGATGTAGGCACACAGAAGAACAGTGTCAAAAATGAATGATGGTAAGTAACAAACCCATTTGTTTTACCAGTCCTAATCCACTAACTACTTCTTGTTGTTATTTGGCATGTCATATTTGACATATAGCAACTAATAGATGAGAAGCTTCCCAGAGTCCCAACTGCCCTTGTTCAGGTCTTTTAAACTGAATCAATCCACATGTACTGTAGTTTCCTTCATTTCCTACTGCCTTCCACTTTGCCTATCATTGTTGTCTTTTCCAGTGAGTAACATCTTCTGATATGTACATTCAAAGTATGGCAAGCCTCCTCTGAAGTAAGCTTGCCAAGAAAATCCCATGATATATATGGCCTCAGGGTCATCATAAGTTAAAAAAAAATGACTTGAAGGCATACAACAACAAATGGCACCACTGTCATTGTTTCTGCAAGTGTCAAAGCCTTTACCATTGCTGCCCAGTAGCTGTTTGGTCCATTCAGACTGACTCCTCAGCAAAAGCCTTTCTGACATAGGAGACCTTATCACTAACAGTGTTACCTTCAGCATTGCCTCTTGTCTCAGTGGATCACACAACCCCAGCAAGGTAGCACCAAGGTGGAACTGCACCAACTACTACCTCCATATTCACAGTCTGGCATCTTTGAAGGACCTTCCTGGTGTTGTTTCCTTACTTTGTGTCACAAAGCTTGTAACTGGGTCTTGACATGTAAGTAAATGATGGTTGTCTCTTTAGGAAGAGTCAGTTTAATGGGAGAGCATGTACTGGATGTATGCATGGCATGCCAGGTTTACCTCCTGGGATCTCAAATTGCAGCATCTCAGGAAGCAGGATTGGAGAAGACAGGACAAAAGTAGGGGGCATGCAACCCAAAACTAGTGATATATTTTCAAAAGCTCTTTGCAAGAGATTCCATATAATTATAATTAGAGTTTGAGGGGTGGGAATTACCTTTTGGAACTAAAGCTCCTAGAATACCACAACCAGCCCATCTGCTTTTCTAAATGCTGGTTTAGATCTCTAACAAGAGTGACCTGTCCTTCCTCTGGCAGTCCACTGGGCTGTAAGAAAGCCAAAGAGACAGAGGAAGGTGTGGAAGAAAGAGAGGGCAGGGGAGAGTGGTTTGGTTTAATCTGGTTGCCGCTCTGCCCACTATCAACATGTGGTTCCCATACTGACTTCCCTATGAGAACGTGGTCTTCAGTTCCTCAACCCTGTGCTAAGGACATGGGAGAGCTATCATCAGTCAGAATGGAAAATATTATACTAGCTGGGCCAGTGATCTGACTCAGAATATTAGCTAATATTGCTGTTGGTGTTGTTGCTGTTGTTGATTCTGTTTAGTTTCTGTATGCACATGTGTGCAACCATGTGCCCACCCCCTTGAATTCATATATTTGAATTCGATAAATAGAACAGATCTGAGTTTCTCTTTCTGAAAATCACCAGAAAGGCACTTTCTTGCAGCCTGCTTCTTTCTCACTCCCTTTTCTCTTCTTTCAGAGTATTTGAATAGCAAATAGAAACCATTCAAAAGCAGTAGGTGTTTTCAGAAATTTAGAGAATTAAGAACCATTCTATACATTATACAAAATGACAGGCAGATGTACCTCTTTCAAAACGTGTTTGGTATGGGCAGTCAGTGTGGTGTAGTGGTTTGAGTGCTGGGCTGCTGCGACTCTGGAGACCAGGGTTCGATTCCCCACTTGGCTGTGAAACTCAGTAGGCAAGTTACATGCTCTCAGCCTTGGGGAAGGCAATGACAAACATCTTCTGACAAAATCTTGCCAAGAAAGCCCCATTATAAGTTTGTCTTATGGTCACCACAAGTTGGAAACAACTTGAAGGCGCACAACAGCAACTTGGGTAGGGTTGTCCTTGTTTGCCCCCATCAAAAATGTTCCTTCTGGTGATACTCAGTTGTTTGCTGCAAAACAGTACAAAAGTATTGAGAAAAATGGTGTGTGCAGCTTTGCTTGTCTTCAGTAATGTCAGCCTTCACATTACATGGCTAGGATCAGTGGTGTGACAAACACAGAGAGCACTCCCTCTCATTTTCCACTGGCCATTCATTCATTCATTCATTCATTATAATTCAAGGATTTATATCCCACCTTTGTATCCCACCTTTCTCCTGCAATGGGATTTTCTCACCATTAAGGTAGCATACAATAAAATTTGGGTTGGCTATGCCACACTGCAACATCATTACATTCATTCTGTCATCCTGAATTGGTTGGGGCCACTCTATGAAAAAAGATGTAACCAAAAACTTTAATAACATAGATATAGAAACACTCACAGTTACAGAAGTAAGATTATGGTGGGGAACAGGACCAGAAAAATAAAAAAAAATTAAAATTCTCATTAATTTAATTTGTTTAAGGGAATATTTGACTCACACACAGACTGACAGACAGACATTTTGCCTTCCAAATGAAGTGGCTAACTGATGAGTTTGGATGCTTTTAAAAAATGATCTCTGACATAAACATCTTTTAGCATTTCATTAGTATGGCTCATAAATGTGGCAGTGTATTATATATAGTAAAAAAAAATTATGTTTGGGGCATGCAAAGACAAGTAGCAATAATATCATTCCCGCTCCCACTCCCCCAAATCTTAATTGCAGAGTTCTACCACTTCATCCTTAGCAGTATGCGGACCAATTCTCAGCTTCTGGAAAATTGAAATCCAAGCCAGGGTTGCAGAGAACAGGTTTGTGCCTCAGTGATTTTTGTTCCAAGACCTGGAAATTTGTTCATTCTTTGCCCTGCAAATTTTCCCCAACGCCCTTCATATCCTTGTGCAGAGAGGGAGGCATACAATCACTGTCACCCATAACTATGAACTTCCTCCCTCCCCTCTCCAGCCACATTCTTTGACGTGTACCCAGAGTGTGCTCCCTCATCCATCACAGGTACCTCACTTGGTCATTGAGGCAGGATGCTCCCAGGAGTTGCTCCCAAAGTTGTTCGGGAGTTGCTCCCAGAGGCATAGGAATTGGTGAAGAATTGTGAGAACCTGCTGCCCTGCCCATGAATATGGAGGTACTACTGTTCCTTCTCCTCCATCTCTGGCAAGCTGAGACCACAGTGGGATGACTGCCTCTAGATCTCTGTATCCGACTATTGCCACCATTGTCAGAGGTCTGGCATTTTACCTATGGCTTCTTCTGATGGTGCCTGTCCCTCTTGTTCCCTTTGTCCCCCTTGCTGATGCTACTTCGTCCCTTTGGTAATTTGCAACTTCCTTTCCTTGACTTGGGCCCCGTCCTGCTCTCTCTTTCAACAAAGGTGGGGCAACTAAAATCTTTTCATAATACAGACCCTCCCCCCGTCATTGTTATTATTTCCTACAGCAACTGAGAAATAATGATGCTACAGAGAAAAACAAAAGCAGATACAATATAGTTGTGTCCTTTTCTCTCCCTTCAGGACTATTGGGTCTAAATCCTCCTCCTGTCCCAATTTGGAAGGGACAATCCTCCTTAATATTCTGTCATCCCATTTTTTTAAAATAGAAAACTACTTTTAAAATGCTCCAGTTTCTTTCTCCTCCTCCTGCTTTCCACTGTGATTCTCAGATGAGTTCAACTGCTGCAAACTGAGTTGAAAGTGCCAAAGTAGTTTGCATTTAATTAACTTGGCAGGGAAGAGAGAGGAGAGGAGAAGATACAAACATGCCCTTCCCGGAAGGCTCAAGCAAAAGCAAACTACTGCAGCCTCTTCTAGCTTGTTTCTTCTTCCTCATTAATATTTGCCATCTTGCCAACACAGTCATATTGCTTGGCCACACTTGTCCTACTTTCCATCTCTGTGATGTTCGAGGATAGTTTCCATCTATATGATGTTGGAGGATATTTGGGCCCTGGAAAGTGATATAAGCTTTCCCGTCTTGTCAACCCTGATTCTAGCTCCCAAAGCAACCTGAATGAAAACTTGTTCTTTCTCTTTACGAGATTTTTTTTAAATGGAGGTGGTGGGTTCCCTCTTTAACCAGAATGACATTTCATGTCTCTCTACTATTTTTATGTCCCTTTGAATGATTATAACTGCATTCTTTATATCATAATAAAGAGCTGTAAAAAGGAATTTCCCTCCCCATCACCAATGTATTAAATGCTGTTAACGTGGTTAGCATGCCTCTTTGCAGCTCTCTTTCCCAGTGTCATCTGAGAACATTTTCTGAAGAGCCACTCAAATGTTATGTGGGGCTTGAATCTAAATGACGGTACTAGAAACCCCACACAGATGTAAAACCATCAGGCCAAATCAGTGAGTAGTTCTTGAATGAAGTGCAGCAGGATCAGAACAGCTTGGCAATTTCCAGAGAAAGGTGTCTCCAAAGGGAAACTGGTTACCAAGTAAACATAAATGACACTGAAGATGAGAAGACACTCTTTGCAATATGTTAAACTGGACAATGCTGTTCCACAAGGCAAGATGTTTTCTTCTTAAAGAGCTGTAATTGTCAACAGAAAAAGGTTTCTCTAAGGCTGAATCCAAAGTGCAGAAACAATCCAGGTTGACACCTCTTTAATGGCCATGGCTCAATGCTATGGAATTCTGGCATTTGTAGTTTTGTGAGACATTTAGCTTTCTCTGTCAGAGAGATCTAGTGCCACAGCAAACTACAATTTCCAGGATACCGTAGGGTGGAGCCATGACAGGTAAAGGATCAACCTGGATTATTTCTGTTGTGCAGATGCAGCCTAAGTGTTTGGGAAAGGCTGTACCTGAGTCTTGGCTGTCCCAGGCAGGTATTCTTTTAGAGCAATTGGATCTGAGAAAATGAGATAGTTGGTAAAAACATGTGTTGTTGTTGTTGTTGTTGTTGTTGTTGTGTGCCTTCAAGTCATTTCTGACTTATGGTGACCCTTAGGTGAACCTATCATGGAGTTTTCTTGGCAAATTTCTTGAAAGGGGGTTTGCCATTGTCAACCTCTGAGGCTGAGAAAGTGTGACTTGACCAAGGTCACCCAGTGGGTTTACATGGCTGAGCCAGGATTTGAACTCTGGTGTGCAAAGTCATAGTCAAGCACTCAAATCACTACAAGTAGAACATATTTCTGGGGAGACTCTTCGCTCCATCCTACCACCAACACAGGCACATTGGGTGGAAATGCAAGAGAGGGACTCCTCTGTGGTTGACCCCAGACTCCTGAAGTCTCTTCCTAGGATGGTTAGGATGCCACCCTTTTTGCTGTCTCTTTGGCCACAGGTGAAGATCCTTTTATTCCAGCAAGCTTTGGGGAATTTATTGTTTAACAAGGAAAGGGCTTTTTAAGGTGCTATACTGCTTTTATTCTTTGTGTTCATTTTTTTTAAAAAATTGCGATTAGAAAAATACTACTTTAACCTCAACTTATTTTTTTAAACCATATATGTTTTTATTGTTATTCCCTGTATTTTGTAAGCTGCCTTGAGCCTCAGATTGGGGAAAAGATTGGCTATAAATAAAGAGGGCTTGATCGATGGATATTTCTGGATTCACCACGCTCCGTGTAATTTCCATTCTTCTATATCACTGAGTCTCAACCTTCACTCCTCCAGATGTTTGGAACTTCAGCTCCCAGAATTCTTGATTATTGGCCTTGTTGGCTAAGACTCCTGTAGTCCAGAAGATCGAGAAGACCAAAAGACTGAGAACAACTGTTCCAGATACTCCAAAAGTTGGCTGTTGGCCAATTTGTAGGAAATGGTAGGAAACATCACACTCTTGCCTTCCCCATCCGAACTGCAAAGGACTCTTGAAGCCTTGGTACCCTCAATGGATGATAACCCACTAAATCACATGTAAGCCTCAACCCAACAAGTTCTTAATCTGAGCCTCTGACTCTTTGGCACAAAGTTGCAACAGAGTACAAATAGCATGGTAGTGTTATATGCAAATATATATAATTTAGAGACAGGAAATACTTTGAGCCACATTTTTATGTGAACTAACTTAATCTATACTTATCAGACTAATATGTAGATTTAACATAGGTCCTGTACAGACAGGCCAAAATAAAGCTGCTTCAGGTCTTTTTGGAGGTATGCTGTTTAAATGATGCATTTAAAGTCCAAGAGCCGCACCAAAGCCACTCTCCAGTGCTTAGGACTGGAGCATGGCTTTGGTGCAGCTTCTGGCCTCTTAGGATGCTTGCATCATTTAAACAGCATACCTCCAAAGTGACCTGAAGCAGCTTTATTTTGGCCTGTCTGTATGGGCCCATAGTTAGCCTTTGGACTAGTCCTACTCTAAATAATGGCAGCATTACTATTGAGATTCCAGGAAAAACAAGATAGGATTGTAAGCAATGGATACAAATATAGCACCAATCCTTGCCCCATGGGAGAAGAGATATAAATACCCCACATCAGATAGTGAGATACACTGTTTTAGATTTCAACTTCCAAATGGCCTTTGCTCCCTCCCCACCAAGATACACACACACAAACCAAAATGTTAATATTGAGCAAAATTGCATACAAAACATCCATGTTAGGCAGAGGTGCAAACAGAAATAACTATGTGCATTCAACTGCTGAATGATGTGGGAATCTGACAGAACAGACTTATGAGCAAATATATCTGAAACTGACAAGAACCAGAAATAGATTGATTTGGCTACATAATAGCATACACAGTAGTGCCTCCAGAGCTGAGATGTAAATCTTTACTTACTTCATTCTTCCGTGCAAGAACAAATGATTTCAAACATTTTCTCTATGATGGGTGAAGTTACAAGAGCGTTTGCACATTTTTCAATGCTTTTTCACACTTTGGAACATTTTTAAAAACATATTGGTGGGGGTGTCTTTCGCCAGAAAAATCCAAAATTCTTGTACAGGGGAAAGAAAATACTCTAGCTAATATCCGTCACTGAGATGAATAGCTACACAATGAAGGCCTGTCGTAATAGCTATGTTTTTGATGTGACCTGTCCAAATCTACCTTAGAATGATGCAGATATTCAGTTGTACAGAAAAATGTTCAGCGTATGCTCAGAGGTTCTCAAAACATTTCTGATTAAGAATTCTTCACCCGGACTCAGTGACTGATCCTTGTGGGGATACACTTGTTTCTAGCATTTATTGTGGATCTGTGTTCTCTAGCCGAAATAGTAATTCCATCTTAACCTTTAAAAAACGAGACATCTGAAGAATGAGTGATGTGCACTTGTTGGTGAGGGTGGAAAGAAAGATGCCACTGAATAACAAACTTAACCAAATAGGTTGCTAAATCCGGTTGTCCAAAACACACTGCAGAAATAATTCAGTTTGAGACTGCTTTAACTGCCCTGGCTCAATGCTGGGGAATTCTGGGAACTGTAGGTTTATGAGACATTTAGCCTTCTCTGTCAGACAGCTTTGGTGCCACAATAAACTGCAGTTCTCAGGATTCCCTAGCACTGAGCCAGAGCAGTTAAAGCGGTCTCAAATTGGATTTTGTCTACAGTATGTTTTGAATCAAGTTGTCATGCTTTAGGGCATGCTTTCTCTACCAGACAATTACCAGATGTGTTCATCTCCCACCATTCCTAGGAAACAATGATCTTGGGCTTGTAGTCCTAGAAGAAATTCGAGGTTGGAAGAAGGCAAGCTTTGCCTTAAAACAGCCGTTTGGGGGCTCCAATAACAAAATGTGTCCCTAGGGTCAGGAGCCAGAAACTCCATACTATCCTCTGTTTTCTATTAGTGTGCCTCCAACCTAACATCTTCAGCAATAAGTTAACCAACTGTAGCTTGACTAACTAAAAGGTTTGGATTATTAGAGTTGATGGTGATGAATTATTTTCTCCCAATTTCTAATGTTTAATATTTTCAGATTGATGTGATCGAGTCTGATCAAAGCCTATCGTCCAGATGCAGTCCTAAACCAAAACTTTTCCATATTATTATTATTATTATTATTATTATTATTATTATTATTATTAAAACTTTTCCAAACTCTGGTTGTCTCCTCATGCCATGCTCTCAGGGGCATCTGCCAGGTCAAAAGACTGAGAAGCTCATTTGCTTCCAGAAAAATGGGGGAGGAAATACCAGTTGACCATCCTTGACACACCCTGCCAGAAGATCGACCTTCTTTGATAAAGCCCTCTCTCGTGCAAACATTTCAGTAGTTTTACCATCATGGGGGAAGCATCATTATGGTAGAACAAGCCAAGATTTCTATCCATAGAAGGAGCTTGCTAATTAACCCAGCTAATTAACACTGCTGGGCTAAATAATGTAGCCAAGTGATCAAGCTGCCATTCCCAAAGAGACAGTGGGTGAAGTGAAATGCTCTGAAGGTGTGTGGGGGGGGGTTCCTATTCAGAGAAGGGTGTTTCCACTGAACTCCCATTAGCATCCTATAATCACCTTATATATTATAATGATTGATGGGCTGCTCATTTTAGTAAATGTGGACACTTAAACATAGGAATATGAGTGACTGTATTAAGCACTGGAAGGACTCCAAAGTTCTCTTCTTTATTGTTCCTATTCACAGCATCCAATAATGCTGCTATACAAATGACTTGAAGACACACAACGATGACAATGAAACTACACATCAAATTATGTTCTATTATACACATTGCTTTACATAAGACAGTTCTCTGCTCTGATGGGCTTATAATCAACATTTCAACAAAGTGTGAGATGAAGGAAGGAAGGAGGAAGAGAAAGGGAGATGTGGTTAAGGAACTATAGCTGAACAAATGTTGTTTTATATAATTAGCCCTAGGAAGGAGAACACTTTGCCCTTCAGATATTGATGCTGGCATCCTGCTGTTAGCTTTCCTAAGGATTGTTCTACCTGGCCTGGGTTCATGGTAACTAAAATCCAAAGGCATACAGAGGGCCATAGTTACCCCAGCCTCCAATCGAGCTTCATTTCAACTGAAGACAGGGACTCTAACTACAAGCATAGTGGAGAATGTGGTTTTAAGTAGGAATTTGAAGAGCGAGAAATGGATTGAGATCCATCATTGCCTGAGGCAGCCAGAAGACATCTGCCTGCATTCCTTCAGCTGGATACCCAAAGGTAACATCATTCTCCTGGACTTTCTGAGGACTCCCAGGAGGATGCCTACTTCTCCAGATGTCTGCCTGCAGAAACACATCCAGGTGCTGCATGGCCACCTACTTGTCTTCCCTTGGCATCTGACTGGTTAGGAGGGTGAATGAGCAACCTGTCTGATGACTGGGGAGCTGAGAACCTCCATCCACAGCAACTGAAAACATGCACATGATTCTTCAAGTTGCTTGTTGACTTATGGCTATCCCATGCATTTCATAGGGTTTTCTTGGGCAAGGAATATTCAGAGGTGTTTTTGCTAGTTCCTTCCTCTGAAACATAGCCTACACTACTCAGTATTTATTGGAAGTCTCCCATCCAAATACTAGCTAGGCCTGAACTGCTTTGTTTCCAAGATCAGATGGGATTTGGTGACTTTACAAAAGTGTAATTTTCAGCAATAGCTGTATTCATCAGCAACAGAGTGGTGTCTTCTATTGTAGCTTCTGTTCCCTTAGAAGATAGGAACATACGAAGAGCCATGTTGGATCAATGTTTGGTCTAATGTTGTGACCAACCAGTTCACCATGGGAAGCCCACCATTATTCAGCTTCAGTGGATGACCCCAGTTTCTGGTGTTATGAGTGAGGAAATAAAGTTCCTTCCTGCCTATTTCCCCCCCAAACCACACATAATGTTAGCATTCAAAGATATAGCTGTGTTAGTCTGTAGAATCAGTATGTAGCGAAATCTTGTAGCACCTTTGAGACTAACATAAAGAAAGAAGTTGTCAGCATGAGCTTGCATAGACTAAAGTCTATTTCCTCAGATGCATATGGTGGAGTGGAAGCCAGGGACAGATATATATGCCATTGGTTTGTGGGAATGTCAATTCAAATTCAAAATCCTTTGTGTATGGAAATGAAATAGCCACACTGTACATCTTGTTTATGTCTTCCCTTACTTGTTCCTTTTCTACACCAAACAGTCCCCAAAGCTGGGACTTTTCCTTGTGGAGAAAAGCTTTCTGCAGGTAGAGGGTAACAAATGGAAGCGGTGATCTTTCTGCGGAGGTGCCCCTAGGAGTTGCAGCTCCACTGCCTATGGAGGCCATCCACATAAACTGCAATTGAAAAAAATAACACATTGAGAGCCTCCATGGACGTTTATTGTGGGAGAGAGGCTGGGATATAAATATTTGAAATAAATAAAATAAATAATGGATATCAGAGGCTCTTAGCATTTAACTGGTGACAGGGAGTGGAGCTACTATGCTCCCTTCCTTCCATGTTGATCAACACATATTTGAAATATTCAAATAAGACACTGAATTAAAGGGCAGCAAGGCAGAATAACTGAAGGATTGGACCTATATTTAGTGATGCTTAGAAGAGAACCATTGGAAACCATGATGGAGTTAGTATTGATGAAGAAATTAGCCATAGCAATAGCAGCTACATTTCTATACAATGTGTAAGCTAATCCCCCCCCCCAACAAGCTCGGTACTCATTTTAGAGACCTTGAAATGATGCCAAGCTGAGTCGACCCTGGAGCCCCTGGCTGGAATTGAACCCACAACCTTGTGGCTGTGAGTCAGTGGCTGCAGTACCAGCATTTAACCACTGCGCTACCAGGGCTCCATAGTTAAACCCCATTCATTTAAACAGACTGAAGCGTGATTTTAATGTAGCTCCAACCTGTAGTCATTTGAGAAAATGGATCATGTTGATATTACTGAACATGGAAAAGTTGGAGAAATGATGAATATAAGCAAGGGTGTTATGGGAAATAAATGCAGACTGAGAAGGTGAGCAGGAGAAAAACAGTAAGTGTGCCCATCCTCAACTCTCCAAGTGTCACATTAAAATTAATTTATCTCATAATCTAATATCACTGGTATATAACCCTACATACAGGAGGGAGAAGCAATATACTGTGATGTTAAGTGATAGGGATAGAAAAAAAATATTTGGAAATATTTGCAATATAGCTGGGGGGGGGAATGAATATTGAGAAACCCTGACAAGAAGAAAATCTTAAAAGCCTGGGAAGTACTCTGTGCAGAATTATTATTTCTTGCACAAAAACTGCGGTAATTGGGGATTTATTCTGCATAAAATGTACACATGGTTTATCATATAGAAAACAATGTTCTGTACACAAGAAACAGCATTATTTTCTGTGCAGGACATACTGTTTTCTGTGCAAAACAACCATGTGTGAATTTTGCACAGAGTAAGTCCTGAATTGCAAATAAGCTTTGAAAATTATATGGGATTTGAAGACTTTCTTGCAGCAGGCGGAAAACTGTTAAAATTACTCATTGCTTCCTTCGAGAAGAAACTTAGTGAAGAATTACATCCCTAGACAGTAACACCTGTTCACAGTATGGGAAGAGTGAGTAAGGCAGTTGTAGGAGAGTAAAAAGCAGTTTGGGGAAATGTGTTTTCTCTAAGATAAATGGAATGTGTGAATAGTCTATACCAATTAAACCTTTATAACTAATGGTTACCCTTCCCTCAAACCCAGATATTATATATATAATCAGCATAGACAAACCATACAATAGGACTTGGATTGTTATATATTTGCTAGATTCTCTCAAGGATGTAGTGTGAACTGATACTTTTATAGCAAGTATGAAATCTTTTAAGAGCAGCACAATTCTAATTGCTGTAAAATCAAGGTTGTACAGTACAACTGCAGAAATATGTGTCTTAATAAAGTGTGGCATTTAGTCACATTGCTGGAACTCACTGAATATTTTTGATTATGGAAGATGGAAAGGAAGACAAAGCAACTTAAAACATGAGTACTCTAGAGTCTGTTTCAAACATGAGCCGGCAATTTAATCTGGATATTAAATATACCCTGTTCATTGTTAGTATAAATATTATGAATTACTATAATGATTCCTGAGCATTATCCCATATATAATAGTTTATAAGAGAGAGTCATAAAATCAGAACAGTCTTGTACATATTTATGAGGAAAAGAAATAGCTGCTTCTACAGAGAGTATCTTATGAAATACTTACACGGCATTTGTGTGTGGTATTTTGGTTTGAATGTTTGACTTGAACATGGACAATTCAGATTTACAACTCCACTAAGTCCTGAAACTCACTACATGTCCTTCGCCATTCATGTCTTCTCAGACTGAGCTACCCGACAAGGCTGTTGTGAGCAATAGGGAAGAAGCTGTGCACTTCACCTTGAATTCTTTGCAAGCATTAATAACATACTGTATATTTTATATAATGCTAAAATATTACTTTTACAAGAAGATGAGCAAATCCCAACTCAACATTTATAGTACCCATGACTGATCAAGATATTGGAGCCCATGGTAAATAGTGGCTTTCCTTAGAACTAAAAATGCAATAACAAATGACACCCCAGATTTATTGCTGGGAATGACCATCTTATTTTGCTTAATGGCGGGGCTGGCCTTCCAAAGAACAGTAAGGGCAGGGTCATTAAAGGCTATCAGGTGAGATTTACTTTTGATTGCAACTCTTCCTTCTTCTTTTCCCTGATAAATGCATTGTGCCGTGCCCTAGAGTCCTTGGGCCCATTCATGCTATAGGATTATCGTGTTATGATAATATTTTAACTGTCATGATGGCATCCTATGTAATCCTGGAGGTCTTTAGTTTGATGATGCACTGGGACTCTGGCTGAGAATTCCAGCTGACCCTCTCTAAAATGCCAGTCCTCTCTAAAATGCCAGTCTATAGCAGTTACGCTAGAATAATAGCATTATACAGTTGGCCCTCTGTTTTCGTGGGGGATCCATTCCAGAGACACATACACCTGTGAAAATGGAGGCTCATGCATATTCAAGCCCCATAGTGTGCGCAGCCCATGCACACAGGCCATTGAAAATGGTGGAGGTTGCCCCTTCACGTATATTCAAGGTTGTGGATCTCAGATCCACGCGAGTTAGGAGGGGTGACTGTAATTCTATAGTGTGAATGGGTCCCTTATTTAACATTAAGTTGTCTTGAATCTAGCCCATTCTGGCTGGTCTTTGAATCAAATTTCAGGTGTCTAAATGCAGCTTGGTGCCAGCATCTACTGGGCAGAGTCAAAAAGGGCATGCTGAAGCTTTGATTCCCAATGCCTTTCTGACAGAGTCAAGGGCAGCAATTGCCCTTTCTGGTTCAGTGTCATAAATTAGTGAGCCACATACAGAGGCAGCAAAGGCATGGAAAACCAGAGAAAAGTTATAATTAGGTTTCCGCCTAAAATCTATTATGTAAGAAGAAAGCTTGGTAAGTGGCACCTGCCAATGAGGAACTATGTCAGGCAGAAAGAGGTCAAGTTGCAGACCATTTGTGTGGGCATGTTGGAAAGGATAGTAACCAGGCAAATGAATGAGAGGGTAAAGGGTGCTATTATTACTATGACTAATTGAGGTTTTTTTCCCAAGGGAGTCTAGCCTACAAGCAATGATGTTAGGTCAGAACAGAGCAACGGGCAAAGTGTAGATCAGTGGCAGAGATCATGCTTTTTCTACTTTCCGTTGCCTCCAAATTACAGCTTAAGCAAACTTTCAGTGCAAATTGAGATATTTCAGTGAGATCAGATCATGAAAGGCATTAGAAAGGAAGACTTGTCTTGATGGCCTGTTGTGAACTTCTTAGTTATTTGGGCTTCGGCAGCAACCAGCATGGAAATTTTGAGAACTGTAGTCTAAAAAAGTAACTTGTTTGACCTCTGGCATTCTCCCTGTCTGGGCTATACAGAAAACAGGTTGTTACACAAGCCATATGTGAATGCTATTGGCCTCTCATTATAAGCACTATATTCTCTAGATCTCTCAGGAGTCTATGGCTGTTGGAGAAACAATTCAAAATGTGAATGAGGTTGATAGTTCCCTCTTGTTTATAATGCTCCCTTTTCACTTTAAACCTGATCGACTTTCAGCTCACAGGAGTTTCCTATTAGAAATAGGGGTTGTTGTTGCTGTTGTTGTCATGTTCTTCTATGTTGACTCTGATCCAAAGGTGATCCAAACAAAGTTATTCAGAGATTTGTCATTGTTGTCCCTTAAGGCCGAGAGAATGTGACCTTCCCAAGATCACCTAGAGGGTTTTTCTTGGGCACTGAATTTTAACTTTGCCCTCCCTGGTCTCTCAGAAGGCTGCTACTATTTATGCCTATTTATGCCACCATCAAAGAGATTTTCCTTGATTTTTCTTAAATACAGTGGGCCCTTGTGTTTCAGGACCCCCCCATAGATAGCAAAATGTGTGGATGCTCAAGTACCATTACATACAATGGCACAGTAAGATGATGTTCCTTATATAAAATGGCAAAATCAAGGTTTCCTTTTTGGAATTTAAATATTTTTTCAAATATCCTCAAACCATGGATGCTTGAATCCACAGATAAAGAAAAAATAAATCTGTGGATATGGAGGGCTGGCTGTATAAAAACTAATATGAAAACCTCGGTAACCTCTTTATCAAAGGTCAAGGTGGAATGACTGCACTGAAACATGCAACTCTCTGGCAAATGATGACAGCCATTGTTGTGTCTGTCTCTGACCCCGGCATACCAAGGGGAATGTTAAATGCTCCTTATATATTCCTCAGGGGTGGCTGGAAGCAATTTTCCTTTCACGCCTACATATGAATGCCAGCAAATGGCAACGGTGTCAAAAACAACCGTGAGTGGCAGAAGGCATGTCTGTCAGGGAGCGAGTGTGGATTTCAAGAGGTCGGCTGGTAAACTGAGGTGGGAGAAGGTTATAAAAACCCATCAACTGAGTGTTGCACAATGGAAGGCTAGTCCTTTTCCAGACTTGTTGTTAAACTCCAAAACATTTTCATTTCTATGGTGTCTAGAAATGAAACTGGCACTCTGGCAGCTGGGGCACTGATATGAGAGAGCAAGGGATGATGTTTAAAAATGGAACCCACCGGGAAGAAATGAGCATTCAGGGACAGCTGAGGCACAGTGCCTTCCCTCAATGATGCCAGATATCTCCAATCCATCCCCTCACCTTCTTCTTTGGAGCTTAAAGATGCAAGTGAGAGACAACTTCTGTCACATTTTTGAACTTCATTTTTATATCCGTCTCCATGCCCTCCCCACTGTATTAAAGAGCATCGCTCACTGGAAACACCGCAGAAAACATTAAAATGGAAGGTTGGCTTGACAGAGAATGGCTGGCAAATGCCTGCGGTTAGGAAGATGAAAGGAAGGCTGCAGCCTTGGATGTGTCTCACTTCAGAGAGAGGAAGAGTAGAGGGGGAGAAAAGCAGGCAATGATAAATTCTAACCCAAATCTGCCAGCCCTGCAAACTTTTGCTCTTCTCATCCTCTACAAGGCAAACAGATTTACAGTATCTCCTTCCAGGCAGGTCTTTGGGACACAAAGGATACTACTAGTAGTAGCAGTGACTGTGGCACTAGCAGTGAGGTGATCTCCACTGCCACACTGCCATTAAAACAATGTTCTCTTTAACAGAGCAGGGTGTTTAGCAGTCATGGGTTCTTATGCAGTCATAATATTAGCAATGTATTTTTCCTATGAGATGCTATCAAGAAAAAACATGACAGAAGCAGTCTCCACTGATAAAACCCATAAGATAATGATATATGCGCATGTATGACAATTAGTTGTGCCCAATGGCCATTAACATCCTGGTTGTTTTTATCGCTGTTAATTAATCCTTTTATAATTCATATTGTGGATGATTTTGGCTCATATGACAATAATAAAGGTGACATTATTATAAGTACATTTTCCCCATTTTTTAAAGAAGTCATACAAATATCTGTCCCTGTCGTTATTATCATGTTGATTTGTAACATGGACTTATTTAAATCCTATGTTTCATAGTGTTGTTTTAACATGTCTATGGAGTTTATCACACAAAGAAGATCGGCAGTTTATCCCGTGAATATCTTGGAAAAATCATATAATTACTCGAAACGATTTTACACGATGTTGGCCATTAAAGGAGTCATGAAGAAGCAATAACACACATCTTTTTTACTTTTGGGATTTCAACAACAATGCATTTTTGATGTCACTTTATTTGCAGGATGCTTTAAATGCACTTTAATCTCTCTTTAATGCCAAAATTAATCCCAGTGTGATAAACTCCATAGTATTTCATGTGTTGCCTAATGGTCTGTTGTCTGTATTACAGGGCATTGTTTTGTTGTTGTTGCTATCTACCACTGAATGTCAGCTGCTGTCAAGTAGTATAGTATGTTAACCATGTCAAATATAAAAGGGATTTTAAAAAATATATATCAAACTAATATATCATAGGATGTCAAGTACAGAAATCAAATTTGCAGCCTATATTCAATCAGGTATGGTATACTTGAAGAATATCCAGCTTCATACTTGTCTTAAGGGCATTTGTTGGGAATAAATACATTTAGCTCCACACAGTAGCAATTCTAAGAAAGTCAACAAAAAGCCCAACTTCGTAAGAAAAAAGTCTCTAAAATGCCAAGGTTTTATTGCTGTACAAACCAAATTTACTTTGCAGATTCCCTTGACGTTTTCTTCATCCCAAAATATTTCCTGGGAACTCTTGGCATTACCAAAGGCTTTTCATTCCTACTTACCAGATCAGCTTAAATTAATGCAATATTTTCCAAAATGAAACTAGTGAAGATGGCTGCTACCAGCAAAACACAGCTATGGTTTCCAAGGACACATTTTCAAAAGAGATCAAGGAAGGGAAAGATGAATGTTTGCACCAAAACAAAGTGATTCTAATGTTGAACTAGTCTAGTATTGCTAAAGCACTTTAGCACTTCGACTATAAGTCCTGAATAATAATAAAGACAGCTTGGTGGAAATTTGTAAAAAATCAATTTCTGAAATGTTGCATGAGTCTAGATGTGACATAAGATGAGTGGGAAGGAAACCCAGGACTTTAAAGGAAGAGTTTAGATGCAAACCTGAGCATAGGCAGGTTAAATCAGAACAAAGGACCAGAATCCTGTATGAGTGTTATGAATGCATAACCTGGCATTAAGCAACTATGTAAGGACCATGAAAGTCCTCCAGTCTGTACTTTCCAGGCAGCACCTGTTGTGATTGATGGAGGGGAGTCTGTTCACCTATTGCTTCAGAAGCAACTGGATGTCATTCCCATCCCACTCATGTGAGCAATCTTCAGTGCAAGGAAATATTTGCTACAGGGACCCTGTTTCTGTTTGTCATAATGGGGATCGGTCATTGGAGGGGGTGCTTTGCAAGTTACGCTCTTTTGCAAGTAATACAGACCTCCATTGATTGCAACAGTCCCTGCCTGGTAACTGGAGACTAGGAAGTTTGAGCCAGAATTCACTACGTAGCACTGCGGTGATGGTGCTTACACATATGCAAAAACCATACAGGTTTCCAGCCAAGAGAACTGGAAACTCTTGATACTCCAAGAGTCTTTCCTCCCTTCTGGATGTGCCCAAAGACCAAATTAGAAAGTGGGTAAAGAATGCTGCATAGCAATAGCAAGTACATTCTATACCACTTATCAATGCACTTAAGTATTTCCTAAGCAGTTTGCATTGTGTAAGCTACTTGGGGGACTGTTTTTCGTCTGTGGCTAACCACAGGTAACTGAAAGCAAGCACACACATGAGTAAGGATGAACTAGTATAATTCCTTAGGATGGAGCCATGACAGTTAAAGTGGTGTCAGATGTATTAATTCTGCAATGTAGATGCAGCCTGAGTGTTCCCCTGCACAACTAGTAACAACAACAACAACAACAACAACAACACATGTTGTTCTTACTAACCAGATTATTTTATTTATTTAAGAATCTCTAGGTCCCCCAAAGCAACTCTGTTGCCAATATCTTCCAGGTGTTGAGCATAGCATTGCACTGGAGAAGCTACAAATGCCTAGAGAAGGGTTATCTCTACGACTTCCGGTGGAGATTGACTATAGATTTGCACTGGAGGATCTAGAGATTCCTAGAGAGTGTCAGAACTTCATTCAGTGATTCAGTGAAGATTCTGCCATGAGGATTGTATAAGTAGTGAGATAAGTAGAGATAGCTTCTAGACACATAATCATATGCTTTAATGGACTGTCATGAATGGGTGGGGTGGACAAGGATTGGAGGGAGGTTGCAGAGGGGAAGTCCAGTGGGTTAAACTCTCACATATATACAGTTATATACATGGGTAGATAGATATATCAATAGATAGACATGATGGGTCTTATGTCAACAACACCTGTATCTAACACTCTCAGGGAAAGGCATTCTGGGAAAGAGTTGCTGCCCTCATGGGCTATGCTCAGGATGATCACGTATCTGGAACTTTCAGCTGAGAGCAGCAATTAATTCACACCAGTCAGGCAGTTTTATGACGGGGTGATGTTTAACAGATACCCTCTATTCCGGTATCCATAGAGCTCGCAAGCAGAAGAGACTATGAACCAAATGGTGCTTTCGTTAGGACTGCTTTGATGTAGAATCCCCTCCTCTGTGGCGAAGCGGGGTGAGTTGGGCGGAACGATCTGCGTTGAACAGGAAAAAAGAGTGGGGGGCTGGGGTGTTAAAGTGGGGTTTCTCTTTGGAGTTCTTCAGATTCAGCAAAAACGTGATCCAGTGTATTTCTACCTTCTCTACAATAATTTTTTATTTTACAATAGCTGTTGTTGATGATTGGTTTAGAATACTCAAGTCTCACAGACAGGGCAATTAAGTATATCTGCAGAAGCCAAAGCCACAAATGTGGAGGGCCAACTGTACTTTAAAAAGTAATTCATTGATTTTATGATATTACAGTGTTGAAATAATAAGCCACTGTGTTCCCTGATTGTTTTTTTTCCATGGGGGGCAGTATTGATAATAATATGGCATAAGCCTAGGGAGGAAAAGTATCAGCATTCCACTGAAAATATTTTAAAGTGCCCTTTAATGGCAACTTTGAATGACTTGTTACATCAGTGTGTCTGTGTGCATGAGAGTGTCTGAGTGTACACTAGTGCCTCCTGTAGTCTGAAGTAGTATAACCCTAACCCTGATTTTCCATGTTACAGGGAACTAAGCTTAAATATGGTCCGGGAACCCTCAAGTTTTTTTGGCAAGATGCTTGCAAGAAGAAGAGAGTTAAAAGTCATCCTTCTCTGGTTGAATTGGACTGTCAAAACCCTTGCCAGCCTCCTGCTTGCCAGCTTTCATGAACCCGTTCCACAGTCATTGGCACACAGCTAGTCAACGGAGCAGTCCAAATGCTTCCCTGGTGTGTCTTAATTGAAGTCAATGGACTTCCACCAGGGAGGAATCCAGTCCAACATCTCGGACTGGAGACCATAGCAAATCCAGCTGGCAAAGACAGATGCAGTTATAATGGCAGCACGGATCCCAAGCTCAGGAAATGGCTTTGGGGCACTAGTTTGCCTTTGCAAAGTGTTGATACAAAGCCAAAACAAGAAAGGGGAAAAAACCCAGATTCAAAGCAGATTAATACTAGTGAAACCAGCCCATCATTTTCACTTTGATCTCTCCAATATATTGACAAATTTTTCCTCTCCTCCTTCTCTTTACTCCCAAATATAATGATCACGGCTACATGCACCCAACTGGCAAAATCTTGTCTTGCTTTTAACCAATTAATTAGCTGATTTATTTTTCCCCTCCAAAAAAGGCAACAGAATTTTGAAACAGGTGGTGTTTTGAGGGTATTTAATTAAGGTAGCCAGGACAAATCATTTATCACTGTAGATATCGTCTTAAGCATCAAATTAACATCTCAAGGGGAGAAAACTGATAAAAATCAAGGTAATGTCTTCTGCCCAGGTTGTGAGTGGCTGCACAGCTGCGAAATATTTTGTACCTGATCTCAACAACTCATTGGGATGAAGACTTAAGTATGAGGTGGCAGGTTTCTTGTTAATTTAAGAGGCCAAGGGCCTTTGCCTTCTGCTGAGTCTGAGAGAGTGTGACTTGCCCATGGTCTTCTTTTCCATGACTGAATGGGGATTCAAATCCTGGTCTCCAGAGTTGTCATCCAGGGCTCACTACACTTTGCTGGCATGACAAGCAAATACCCCAATGCAAATAAATAACAATCTATTATGATTTAATTTATTTCCTGGGGGTGATGTTGGTTAAACGAAAGGATGGATGTTCCCAGTGTCTCCAGAAGTGTATTTTGTTTATATCCTCAACTGGGGGGGGGGGGAGTGTATTTCCCCAAAATATGCACATACAGTTGAAGGAATGTTACTCCAAAAGGAAATGTGTGTGTGTGTGTGTGTGTGTGTGTGTGTGTGCTTCAGTATTGATTTAATCCTTTAGGTAATGACATCAAATTTATTATAGCCCAAGCAAAGCAAATGGCTGAATATAGTTAGAGTAGACCCATTGTATCAATTGCATTCAGTGGATGTACTCTCAGTGGGACTAAGAACGGAGCTTAGCTTGAGGCACCTTGATTTTAATAGGCTCAATTTCGTGCAGCCTACATTTACATGTTATTTTGTTTTGTTTTATTTCTGGCAGAATAAGCAAAGAGAAGTTAATAAACAGCAGCTGCATGTTTGCTACTCTTATTACAGAATATAGTTTCAGAGCCCCTGCAAAGGAAAAACAGGAAAATGAAAGAATTTCTAGGAGCCTGGTAGTTGGGGATTTTCCAGGTCTTCGCATCAACGGTGAAATCACAAAACAAGCTCTATTATGCAAGGCAAGGCTACTCCCCCACTTTATTTAAATGTGTTTATTTATCATTGCTTTGCATTTCCCCTTAAAAATGCACAAAGTAGTGTGCAGTCCCAAAGCAATCAACAATAAAATCGATCATATCATTTAAACAACTGGTGTCAAACTGCATATTAAATCACAAAGCCCTATTTAAATCTTCCGACAGCCACACAAACAATATCAAACGGTAACCAAAAGGACAGATGACATCACAATGCTATATTCATCAGACATCACTGTATATGCTCAGGCCAAAATTGTCATCATCATCACCATCACCACAAAGGTCACTGCAGCCAATTGGAATATGTAGCATAGTGAGCAAATGAAGCCAAGGACAGTGATGGTGCAAGAAACTAAAATCTAATCCACATTGTGAAAATAAAGCAGTTTGACACTGCTTTAACAGCCATGCCTCCATGCTATGGCACTGTTGTGGCACCAGACCTTCTCTGACAGAGAAAGCTAATTATCTCACAAAACTACAAATAGCAATAGCAAGTGCATTTCTATACTGCTTATGAGTGCACCTAAGCACTCCCTAAGCAGTTTACAATATGTAATTGCCCCCAACAAGCTGGGTACTCATTTTAGTGACCTGTGGAAGGATGCAAGCCTAAGTTAACCCTGAACCGCTAGCTAGTATTGAACCTTGTGGTTTGTGAGTGAGTGACTGCAGTACAAGCATTTAGCCTCTGTGCCACTAAGGCTCTTCAAAATGCACTTGCTTTTGCTACAAATCCTAGAATTCCATAACATTGAACCATGGCAGTTACAGCAGTGTTGAACTGATTCTGCAGTGCAGATTCAACCTAAGAGCAATAATTGCAAAAATCGCTACTAGGAGGAAAAACTCTCCCCAAAATCAAACACTAAAATTATATGTATATTATCTCCTCCCTGTAACTTTGCGGGCTGGGTCTTTTTACTTCTAAAAACAGTCCCAAGTCCTCCCTCTTTTAGACAATACCCAGTCTTGAGGTGCTACTGGTGAAATATTGGAGATCATACTGCTACCCAAATTAGGCATATGACTATCAACACTGACACACCTTGGCTCTCTCCTGACTGTTTCCACTGGACTTACTAAACCATTACTTGCTAGTCAACAAGTTGATTTCTTTTGACACTTGGTTCACAAGCCTGTCTATTTTCCTTTTCTTGGGACATCACTCACAAATTCACTGAGAGGTCAGACCATAGGTTGCCTGCACCTCACTTCTCTCAATCTCCCTCTCATTTTTTCTTTTGGAGAAAGGTATCAATGTCACTTGTACAATATAAGAACGATCTTGAAAATAGCATCACTGAAATACAACATCCAAATCAAAAGCAGCTTTAAATGCCTGAAACAAACAAACAAACAAACAATCCAAACTAACAACCAACAATAAATTAAATGAAGCAACAATAGGTTCAAGGATTTCTTTAATGGCCTTTAACTCACAACACATGCTTGTGAGAAAGACGGCTTTTGTGGAACAAAAAGTTTCTCAAATTGGCCAAGACTATACATTACTTCAGTGTAGGATAAGTATCCACCGGCTGAGTTACTTTATGCACCCCCCTATGATTACTTCTCAGCCTTTTGGCTAAGATCAAGTATGGTATCATGCATCCCCTATACTAATGTAGTACAACCTCTGTGGAGAGATGGTCAATGTGCATGGCTGACAACCTGTTGTGAAACTTCAGTGTGAGATGCCTAGAGACAATGAATATTAGCATACTACTTTGGGTACATTAGTGGCCTATTGCATGTGCAACAGTCCCGCATGTGCAACTCTCTTTATGCCACTGTCAGTTGGATAAGACCATTGTTGCTTTTACTCTGTGAGCCTCCGAGTTGTTTCTGACTTATGGTGACCCTAAGGCCAACTTATCATGGGGTTTTCTTGGCAAGTTTCTTCAGGGGGAGTTTGCCATGGCCATCCTCTGAATCTGAAAGAGTAGGACTTGCCCAATTAGGTTTACATGGCACAACCAGGATGTCTCCAGAGTCAAAATCCAAAGCTCAAACCACTACACTTCCCCCCTCTCTCTCCATATGTATCAACAACTCTGTATGTATAGCACAACCTACATGCATATACACAAGTTGGTCAATGAGTGACACAATGAGTGACACTCACAATGACGTTGATTGCATTTGGCACCAACTGTGCATCCCAAGGCAGGCAGTGGCACTTGCAAAACACTAACTACAGCTAGTGGGAAATATGACAGTCAGATTGCTATTAGGCACACATTTTAGGACCATGTTCCACCAGTCTTAGAAGAACTGTACTGGCTTCCAGTTTGCTTCTGAGTCCGGGTCAAGGTGCTTGTATCAATGTATAAAGTTCTGAATGGTTTGGAGCCAGGATATTTAAAAGACCACATCCTCCCATGTGAACATGCCTAAAATTTAAGATCATCACCAGAGGCTCTGTTACGTAACTCACTAACCCATGAGGCTACATATAGTGGGTACATATGGCAGAGCTTTCTCTGTAGCAGGCCCTGACTGTGGCACTCCTTTCTGAGTTTCCAGCAGGCACTGAAGACGGTGCTATTTCAAGTTACCTTTGGGTCTTAAAATTAGGTGTATCTACTCTGGCTTCTATTAAAACTGTTTGCCTGGTTTTAGAATTATTATAAAGAGAAGATTGGATGGCTTTGAAAGGTTTTTAATTATTGATTTAATGGTTTAAAACTGTTTTTACTGGTGATATGTTAGCTCAATGTCACTGGGAGGTTGATAGGCAACAAACAACATGACTTGAATAAGTAAACATCTACTACTTGTATCTAATGAAATGGACATAGACTGTTGCCACACTGCAGAATTAATGCAGTCAACTGTAGGGTCACAAAACAGTTTCCTTTTCCAGGGCATGCCCTACATTTCAGCCTTCTGTCCAGGAGGAATTTTAAAGTGTCCTCCATTTGGAGCATGACTACAAAGCATGGATTTACATTTATATTGGTGTTTTTAGGTTTTATTTTGCAATGCCATACATTTTTTTGAAAGCCCTACATTTTGCAGCGCCTTGTCCTCCTTTGCGGTTATGCCATCGGGTCACCCTGCGTTAACTCTCATGGCTCCATCCTATGCAATCCTGTACTTTGCTGGGGCACCAGAGCTCTCTGACAGGGAAGGCTAAATATCCCACAAAATTTCAAATCCCAGAATTCCATTGCATTGAGCCATGGCAGTCAAAGTGGTGTCAAATGACATTTATTCTACAGTGTAAAAGTTCATGCTAGAAATTTCTGTTTTCCCAGTTAGTATGAAAGATGCTGCTGGATTCTTGTGGATTGCTTTCTGCAAAGCTTGATTTTGGGCTACAATGTCCAGAATGCTCCAGCTAACATCATCATCTGGCCCCAGGTAGGTCCTCTCCAGATGCTTCCCTTCTGTCTAACCCAAAAAAAGTTTGCTATGCAGAAGACATTTGAGTCTTCCTGCCACTGAGTCACTGCGGGTTTGTTGTAGCAGTGCTTTTTCACTTTCAGTCTATCTGTGCCCTACCAGACAAAGATAGCCTGCTGAGTATAATTAGCAAAACACAGGTTGCCAAACTGGATCAGGCAAGTCATCCATGTGAGCCAATATCCTGTCACCAGTGGTGGCCTCAGCCAGCTGCTGCTTTAGAGGGACACAAGGATCTGGCACATTCGAGGAGAGCCTGCCCTTAGGAAAGCGTCTCTTCCTCGGCTAGGCGTTAGAGGTCAGCTCATCGCCCCGAGGCAAGAGAATTTCAATCCCTTCATTAAGAAACCACCGGATAACACATTGTTGCATAAAATTAAGGCCTGAAGTCTCTTCGTGAAAGAAGAATAAAAGCACGTCTTGACAAAGGCCATTCACTGGACCGGAACGTAATCTCTTCTCCAGAGAATCCAAGAAGAAGCTCCAATTGCTCTGAAGTAAAAAAAAAAAAATGAAATAAAATTAACCAAAAAAGAAGAAAAGCCTGGCTGCTAGACAAGAAGTAGTAGAGGGAATAATAATCACCTAACACTCTTCATTCTCTTCCTCTACCTCTCCATTACTTCCTGCATTGTAATGCTGTTCTTTGCATTACTTGGCTGTAAAACAATGCATCCCATCGCTCCTCAAGAGGATATATATATATATATATATATATATATATATATATATATATATTCAGAAACTGTAAGGGTACCAGAATGGCATAATGGTCTTTGGGGAAAGGAAGCCCAGCTTTCTGCTCCGATATTTCCGAATCAACAGACACAAAGAAAGAGTCAGAGTGGCATTATTTCAATTCTCTGGGTAAGAGGACAGCTTCTCCAGATGTATGCACAGGAGGGGCTTTCAGACTGGATTAGCTAAAGGGCAGCAGACACAAAAGCATGGTAGCGACAGATCCTTTGTAAGGGAAAATTGTTGGAAAGTAGCATATCACCTGTACTATAGATTATGTGCCCACAGGAGGCAGTAGCGGCGCAGAGAGAGATAGGATGACCAAGATGATGAAAGGTTTGGAAACCATGTCCTTTGAGGAGTCCTGTTAGGGAACTGAGTATGTTTAGCCTGGAGAAAAGAAGGTTAAGAAGTGACATGATAACCCTGTTTAAATATTTGAAAGGGTGTCATATTGAGGATGGAGCAAACCTGTTTTCTGCTGCTCCAGAGAATAGGACCCAGAGCAAAGGATTCAAACTACAGGAAAAGAGATTCCAGCTCAACATTAGGTAGAACTTCCTGGCAGTAAGACTTGTTCAACAGTGGAACACACTCCCTCGGAGGGTAGTGGAGTCTTCTCTTTCGGAGGTTTTTAAACAGAGGCTGGATGTCCATCTGTCGGATCTGCTTTGATTGTGAGTTCCTGCATGGCTGGGGGTTGGAGTGGATGGCCCTTGAGGTCTCTTTCAACTTGATGATTCTATGATTCTATGGACCACTTCATTTTCATTCCCTCTCTCATCTTATCCAATCTCTCTCTTTCATGTCTTCACTGATATTCTCAAGGATGACTTCACTCCCTCCATTTACAGAGTTATTTCCTCATCCCAAGCATGTAGCTTGCCAAGCAATACCTTTTTCTCCCTTTGAGGTCCCTTCATGGTACACAATTAATAGCACTACAATTCCTCTTTAACAGCCATGGCAACCTTTGATGGAATCTTGGGATCTGAAGTACTTTATTTTGTTTTATTTTATTTATATAACTCCCTTTTCTTTGCACAGGATTCAAGATGGCTTACAGCCATTTCAACAAAAATAATCTTGATATCAGCAAGGTCCCTTCCCACCTCAGAATCCATTGGCGTCATTCTACCTGAACATCTAAGCTACTTTCTGATGATGTGTTGAATAGGGGAAGGCAGAGAGGCAAGGAAACCTAGCACAGACCATTGTTCAGCACACCTCTAGAGGACAGGATATGATATGAAGTTAGGAACAATCACTATGAGGTATGCAAGCCAGGGACATAATAGCCCTATTTACTGGAGTGATTGGTCATGAGCTTTTTTCACTCCTCAAACTGACATGTTCCAGTTAGGAAATAAATAACGATTCAAGGTAGAGTTCCATACTCTGATGGGAGAATTTGATCCAACAACAGATGCTGGCAAAATGTCAGGAATAAACCCTTCCAGAACATGGCCACATAGCCCGAAAACTCCACAAAAAGCTATGGATTCTGGCTGTGAAAGCCTTCGATTTCATGTTGGACATATCTACAGTGAGAAAATGTTCCAAGACACACAGAGACTGGAAAAACTTCAGATATATACCCACTCCCATGCCTTCTCAGAAGATGCCAGCCACAGATGCTGGTGAAACGTCACAAATAAACTGTTCCAGAACATGGCCACATTGCCTGAAAACCCCACAAAAAACTATGGATTCCAGCTGTGAAAGCCTTCAACCTCAAACTAATGAAACCTTCCTATGTAGGATGAGTGTACAAACAACAAGGGATGCACTGCTTGTGATGTATATATGGAGTCATCTATCTGGATCCTGCTGGGAACAGTATGTTGGGCTATGGATGAACAGTTGTCCAACAAAGCTGTTTATATGCACTCAATCTCCTTAAAATTCAGAGCTCAAAGGAAACAAGTTATACTTGTAATTAAAATAAAATATTGATGCAATTTTAATGCTGATAGCCAAGACTGAACCAAATGATGATTACTTGCCAGTAAGAATAATTTATTTCACTTAAGACTTATTCATGATTATGAATCTTTGGGACTACAGATGAATAAAGAGTTTTCCTAGTCAGCGGTCAGAACGCAAAGAGAAAATGAGCCATCTTTAAGACCCATCGAAAATCAAGGGCACTTGAGACTCATTGATTTCAGTGGGACTCAAGAGGGCCTCATTTTCTCTGGACATTTTCCCATTAGGTCCAGCCGTTAAGTGCCTGCTGTAAAGCTGCTTAAGTAGAATTTATTGTGGAATCATACAGGCCAAGAAGGCAGGGGAGAAAAGTTTGCGCGGGTCAATGGGTTAACCTTCTGCATTTTGCAAAGATTATGTCATTCATCTTTTCTGCTAACATCCTGCTTTACACATTCCTGAACCTCTGACACCAAAACTATCTCTTCTGCATCCCCAGAGAACTGAGTCCGCTGCCCACTTTTTTTTACTGCTGAGAACTTCTAGCCAACAGCTAGACAGAAACAGTTCCCTCCACAGTTCCAAGCCATTGCTCCTTGTCTCATCATCGGGTGAGCATGCCAGGAATTTCCTTTCTTCATTTATCACTTTTCACTGAATTTATTTATAGACTGTCATCATGATACCCCTGAGTCTTCCCTTCTCACTTTCAACTATAATTTTGCATTAGAGTTAAGGCAGCAAGGATACTGTGGACAGCCATAAAGATGAACAAATGGACCTTTGAACAGATCGAGCCTGAGATCTCCTAGAAGCCAAGATGATCAAGCTGAAGCTGTCATACTTTGGCCACCTCATGAAAAGGCATGATGAATTACAAAAGACAGCAATGCTAGTAAAGGGGGAGAGAAGCAGAAAGAGAAGAAGAAGACCACATGCTGGATGGATAAACTCTATTAGGAAGGTCATGAGTATGAATGTAAAGGACCTAAGCAGAGCAGTGGAGGACAGGGAGTCTTGGAGATATCTCATCCACAGGGTTGCCATGAGCTAGGGTTGATTCAAAAGCTATTAACACCACTACCAAAGCAGCAAGGATCATATTGAACATATATAAAACTTCCATGCCAGCTACTTGGTAGATTATCAGATATAGTTTCACTTTCATCTGATTATTCTTTTCCTCCAGTATCACAATTTATTCTAAACTGGACACTTCCAAGAAGTCCAGGTGGATCTGATCAGGTCCCCATTAGAAAAGAGAAAACGCAGTATTACACAATGAACCTGAAGTTCTTCTCTTAGCCTAGATGTATCCTGGAATTTGGAATTATTACTAAAGATTGTCTTTAGTGGAAGATTGCCTAACTTAAATGAAATGCATGTTTTATTATTGGGGAAAGGTGGAGCCTACTATTTTGGGCTATATGGCCATAAGAAAAATGGTGAAAGAAGAGAAGTCGAATGAGCTTGAAGACATGGAAACAACACACAATAAAAAGAGGGGTATTCCAGAAAATTCTAACTAGTTATCTCTACTTCTGATGTCCCCTAATGGCACATAGTTACTTTTGTAAGTATTGACAGAAATTATTTTCCAATATTTGGGTTATCTCTGAAGTGCTTTTTAGAATTAGTAATTTTCCAGTATTTTCCAGTATTTCCAGATGATGAATTGGGTGATCTGAAGAATCCCATTGCCTTGAAGTTCCTCCCATATAAACTTGCTTTTGCTGTTCAGTTTCAAAGTAAGTCAGAGATGGTGACAATCACTAGCTGCAGCAAGACAGATACACTGAAGAATGCAGAACCACTTTGATCCAGAGCTGGAGAAGAAAAACTGTGTGGGACTGACAAACTTTGCCCAAATGCTCTGGAGTATACTGAGCAACTCTGAAATGCTCCTTGAATGACCCTTAGGAGAAGCCTCAGGAAACCAGAATCTGTGCAAAATAAAAAATACACATTGCATTCCTCCAGCAGACAATGGAGAAAATATCTCAAGAGCGAAAGAGGAGAGGGCAAGTTAATGTTCACAACAGGATGAGCCTATAGGACCTTTGGCCTCAGAGGGAGTGATCAGGCAGACCCAGCAACATCAGGGACAGCCTGAAGGAAGAGGCCCCTCCCTCCTCAACTGTCATCTTGGCCTCAGAGGGAGTGATCAGGCAGACCCAGCAACATCAGGGACTGCCTAAAGGATGAGACTTCTCCCTCCTTTAATTTTCACCTTGTATTTGTATTGTATTCAATTTTTACTGTACACCGCTATGATCATTGCGGAATAGCGGTCTATAAATAAAATGTATCATTATTATTATTATTATTATTATTGCGACCAATCTTTCCCCATGTTTGTTCTACAGGTTTTCTTTCCTGCCCAGAGCTTGGCAGCATTACTTTTTGTACCACAATTCCCAGATTCTCCTAGCCAAAATGGCCAGTGGTATGTTTTAATACATAGGTCAGATTTCCAAGCTGTGCTCCTGATGATCATATATGACATCCTTTCTTTGGTTTTTTCCCCCTTTGCCTTAGAGACCTCTTTTTGGCTATGCTATTCTGCATGCTTTTGGACACCGATTTATATTGCTACACCTTCCATGGGGTAGGAAGCCGTTTGGCCCTCTTTCCTAGTACACTCCTTTCTAGTCCCAGGCTCAGAAGAGGATCAGCCATCCTGTCTTTTCTCTTGTTCTGTTTACTCCTCTCTCCACCTGGCTGCTTTGCTCTACCTGCCAAGATCTGTGAAAAGGGAAAGGGAGGGAACAGGATGGATGGATGGGCAACACCTGTCAGAAGGAGGGGAAAAAGAGCATTGCTCAGAGACACACAGAGAAAAAGTGTCTAGGAACGGTTACTGGGCTGGAACTATGTTGTGTGCATGTAAATTAGTTCCCCCTGTTCTTTCCATGTCCTCCCAGCATGCTTTCTTCTACAGTTCACTACTTCCCAGGTTCCCTTTCTTTCATTCCGCAGCCCTCTTTCTCCCAGAGGAACAGGGCATTCACTCCCTTCCACCTCTGCTGAGCAGGTGGTTGACATATTTCTGCAAGGCCTGTGACAGAACAGCAGGCTCCCAGCACCTTGCTCTCTCCTCATCAAGGTTACTGCCCATCAGGCCTCTGATGGGACAAGGCATGGTTCATGTAGGGGCAGAGGTGACATTTGTAGGCAGGTTTGTGTAGGGAGCTGGATTTCTGATAAACCCTGCATATTTATTCCAAGGGCTTTCATTGCCACCTTTCCTCTCTCTCTCTCTGTCTCTCTCTCTCTCTTTTTTTGCAAGAGACAAAAAGACGCATGACAAACAGTGATGACAGGCGAAAGCAGCATCTTTCTCTTTCCGCCTCCCTCTGCCTCCCTCACATGCTGATTGCTGCTTATCATTTTGCATCTTGGCAATTATAATTGTGCAGCACCAACTCAGAATATTTGTCCATGATGCAACCTGTGTCATAGATCACTCCATGTTCTTCTACATGCATGGTCCTTTTGCACCAGACCACAGACCCATGTAGCCAAAAGCAGCAGATGCCACCTTTTCCCAATTACAAAACATGCAGTTTGTTTCAGTTAGGCTTTCTTACCATGTCCTGCTGTAATTATAATCAACATTTAACCATTGTGAATATCTGTCAGATGCCTTTATATATGTGGCACCCAAGATACAAAACAGTCCCGCCAGTGGAATTAAAGATTGTTCCCCTTTGCTTGCTTTTTGAATGGCTTGTTAAGTCTTCACGTTTCATCATGTCTTTGGAATTCACTCTGATGTCCATTTTTTTTTTCCTAACTGGCTTGTACCTTATTTATTTATTTATTTATTTATTTAAAAATATTTGTATTGATCTTGCACACAATATTTGTTCAGGTATGAGTTTATTTGTTTTATCCATCTGTTGTTGCAAACCACTTTTGAACACCTTCTGTTACAGCAAGATATTAATATTTAAATGTGCATGTTAACTCTACTGAGAAACAAGGTCCTTTCATACTGCACAGCTGAGTCTATGGCTCCATTTTAACTGCCTTTGACTTATCCTATGGGTTCTTGGAACATGCAGTTTGGGCAGGGCATTTTAGAGGGTGTTCCCACTAGGGGAAACCCCGCGTTCTGAATCGAATCCTTTAGGTAGCGTTCCCATTAGGATCCGGTTTAAATCTAGAACGGTTCTAGAGCACCCCGGAATCGTTCCCACTAGAAATCGAATCCTGAAACGGGATAAAAATTAAATCCGTGTTTTCCTCATTTAACGCGTGTTAAAAAAACACTAGGGTCCGACCTACGTTTTTCCCATGATTCGAGTTAGGAACCGGAGTATTTAGATGAGAACGATATCATTTGAATCGGGCTAGAAGGATGGGAGGAGCTGACTGCGATGGGGGCTGTCATTGGGGGAGTTGCCCTTTCTGTCCCCTTCCATCGTGGCTGTCGCCATTTTTGCTTCCCTCACCCCTTTGTTCGCTGTGGTCTTTCAATAAGAGATAAGGATTATTTTTATTTTTTATTTTAATGGTTTACAGGCGCTTAATCTCTTCAGCCCTTTAAGCGCCTGAAGTCTCGGCTGCTCAAGCGCCTGCATCTGCAAAGGACTACAAGGCTTTTCCCGGTGGATTGCAACCTCCCCTCTGTGTGGGGAGAGCCCATTTCTAACGGAGGAGAGGCAGGAAGGGAAGGCTCCTCTCAAAGAGGCATTCCCTGCCCGCTTGGGCTCTGATCTCGCCCAGGCAGGGAAGGGAAGGCTCCTCGCGAGGAGGCATCTGATCTCGCCCAGACAGGGAAGGGCTCTGATCAATGGGGGGGGGGGGGGAATAGAGCCTTTCTCCCTGTCTTTCTCAAACGGAATCTGCCTTCTCCTCCAACCCTGGAAAGAGAATCTTTGGGAAGAGTGCTCCCTCCCTGCTTTGCCAGAAGCCTCCCCCATTCATCTGTGGGCTCTGTCAAGGGATTCTCCCTGGCTGTCTTGGGAGACATGAAGAAAACCTATCCCATAGTTCCTCTGGCAAGAGCTTGGGTTTCCTACTAAATTCGGAGGGAAAATGTATATAAGGCTGACAGCGCTTATGACGTTTGATCGTTTAAGCGCCTTGATTGGTTCATTTAAAAAAAACCCGCCAAAAATACATCATTTCACAAACGGTCAATGAAATGGAAACGATGTCGATAGATAAATTGCTTCCAAATAATCCGGGTTAACGTTACGTCATTCTGACATACTATTGATTGACAACTCCAAATAAGGTATGGAGGAGAAGAGTCGCTTTATTTTAACACCGATTTCATGCCAAGTGAGAATGCTTAATGAACGCTTGCAAGTAAAAAATTCGATTTAAATAAGCAGATGGGAACGATGAATAAAGCGATTCTGAAAGCGGGATAACAACAGTGTTATTTTAATTCGATTTTATTAAAAACGTTGTATTTTAATTCGTATCAAATCCTAAGTGGGAACACCCCCTTAGAAATCTAGTGCCTCGCCAAACAGGATTCCTTGGGATGCAGCCATGGTAGTAAATGTAGTATGTTACTGCTGTAACTGTGAATTGTAGAAGTGCCTACAGTGAGTTGGAGATGAACTGGAGAGATGTGTCTCCAAATCCTATTTTACACACAAAGTTCAGACTCACAACCATTGCAAGCACCTTTGGTGGGATCATGAGAGAGGGCCTTTTCGGTGGCTGCCCCTAGAGTCTCTTCTCAAAGAGGCCAGAATGGCCTCTTCCTTATTGTCCTTTCATTGACAGGCTAAAGCATTTTTATTCGGATGTGGTCTGGTGCAAAAGGACCATCCATGCTTATTCAGATTCAGTTTGATTCTGTTTTTAAAACAGAAAGTTTTAAAACAATAGGTACAGGGCTGCTGTACTGTTTAAATTGTACTGTTTTTAATAGATTTTACCTTTTTTAAATTGCATTTTAGGCTTTCAGTGTGTGATGTGTTTCAATACAATTCCATGGTGTAATTCTATTGTAATGCTGACTTTCT
This sequence comes from Sceloporus undulatus, assembly GCF_019175285.1. NCBI lineage: Eukaryota > Metazoa > Chordata > Lepidosauria > Squamata > Phrynosomatidae > Sceloporus > Sceloporus undulatus. Next base: position 139,878,267 of record NC_056527.1, read on the forward strand.
GTATATTTTTACTTGTATCGTTCTTTTAAATGTTGAGCTGCTTTGAGTCCCAGTTTTTTTGGGGAAATGTGATCTATAAACAAATAATAAATAGAGAGAAAATCTCCATGCTACTTAGAAGGGCAGCCTCAATGGCAGTAGATTAATCTGGACATCTTTCTGGATGGAGAAGAATATCTAAGGGCAGAGGAGTTCAGATGCCTTTTTACTGTAGAAGCAGAAACCAATGCTATCAAAGCTCCTCCATCACTGGCTCCAATAATGGTACAGGATGAGGATCCAAAGTTTTCCTATTTTTCCCATAGTGTTTCTGATAGTGATGGGGTCTATTCTGCATATCCAAGAAGCTTTTCGGAAGATGGGTGGCATTGATCATGGGTGCACTCAATCCCGAGTCTCCTTGTTTCCCCTGCATAAATACTCAGAGTAGTGCTGCAGTGGGAATGGAATGAAATTCCCTTTTAGAATATACATTTTGGCTAGCAAAGCTTCACCAGGAGCAGGGAGTAATAGGTTAAAAAAGACACACACACACCCATGGCATATTGTTCAAGTGTGGATTGCCTGCTACAACATTTCACATCTAGCCACACCTTTCATTTACATTTGCTGTGTAAAAACTGATCTTCATTTTCCTTTGAGAAAGTGTATATTGGGTCATTTGGTAAGAGAGAACAAAGATCTAATTCCTTACCCATCCCTAGAGCAAAGAAGCTACCTTCAAATACTTTTTCCCCCTTTCATATTTGCGATGAATGTTCAGCTGTATGGTCTGGATTGCATTACTAAGCCTATGAAATATTGCTTCCGAACACAGTTTTTGAGGAAACAAAGCACAACAGTTTAAATTTGAGATATTAAAAGGAATTATTCAGGATGCCATGCTGCTGGAACCTGCATTAGATTAATGCAATTCCCCACCTGAATTGGATTCCACAGGCAGACCAAATCTATTTCCTGAACAAAGCATGATTCCAGACCTGGACAGGTTGATAGAGAGGGTGAATTGCCTTTCTAACATCCCACACCAGGGCATTAAAAGTGATGCAATAAAGTGCACATGAGTTATTAAATATTGTCATCAAGGTGCGCAATAAGTCAGAGTTTATGATTTCTGGTTGTAAATTTATTTCTCCTAAGTGTTTAAAGAGAGACAAATAGTGATTCAGTCAAGGGCTGAAACTCATCTACAGTCCCAGTGATTTTCCACAGTTGCTCTGCACAGTGTGCAAAATAATAATAATAAAAAAGCATAGATATGTAACCTGTGGCTTTCCAGATGTTGCATTACAGTTCTCATCAGTCATGACCAGAATAGCCGGTGATACTTGAAAAACTACAGTTCATCCACATCTGGAGGGGCACAGGTTACTTATTGCTGACATAGAAGTGTGCCACATTGTCCCGAAAGGATTGGAGAATCTTTGGGGGAGTTTTGTGAAGAGATGCATATTGATTATGTGTACTTTTTAAAAATAGGAAACAATGTATTTGGTACAAAACATTTATCTCTTGTATATGAAACACCGAGTGTGTGTGTGTGTGTGTGTGTGAGTGTGTGCAAGAAACATTTTGTGTTGAAAGATTACTTTTTGGATAGTACAGTACTTTTTTGTATTTGAAAGTATTTCCTTGAAAGACTACAAACTGCTTCTCACACGAAACATAATGACTCAGTGGGGAAATAAACAACTCCAATCCTAGAAGTAAGTCCCACTAAATCCAATGAGTCAGTCTCATATATATATATATATATATATATATATATATATATATATATGATTGTACCCTAAAAGAGTACCACCTTCATCCAGCAAAGAAAATCCACAAACACAAACAAGCACCAAAGGCCATACAGCTGTATGAAATACACTTAAATCCATACTGGGATGCTCATCTAGTTTTACTTGAATTGGCTGAATGGGTCTTTGGACGTGCCTCATCACCTCAAACCATATATTCCTACACATTTGTGCATTGTTTAGAGATGGATCAGGGTCCTAGTGGATAGCTATTCAGTCTGAAGCATGTGAAAACAGACCTTGATTTCATAGATTAAAAAAGAGAGATCTCTTTCCTTTTTCCTTTCGATAAAGGGATGAACTAATGACTAATAGACAGAAGAGTTTCCATCCTGCTGGGAAGAGGCAATTGAAAAATTATGTTTGACAATTTGTTTGAACTTTGGAGTTATTTTCCCCCAAAAAGCCATTTCTCTGACATTTTCTCTTGGCATTTGAAAGAGAAGACAAGGCTGTTTTTTAGCAGATTCCTCCTGCTTGACACATACCAGCTACACACCCCTTCCCTGCAGTCTTTTGCTTCATGGAAGTCATTAACTTGCTTTGGTTCAGTTCTGAGAAATGTGTGGCAATAATAATCATAAAAAAAATCCTTGAAAGACATTTAATGATGGATGCATGAGAAATTTGCAAGACAAGACTATGCAAGAGAAAGCTGTTTAATGACAGATGCAGGCAAACAGCCTGAGTTACAAATGCATAGTGAACATTACCCAGTACTTTGGTATGAGGTCCAGGATGTTCTGGGTCCACAGGGAAAACATTTCCAGTAGACCCGTTAACCAGTAAGACTTGCCTGTTGTACATTTCTTAAAGTGGAGGCTGATGACTCCAATTTCTGTGTGTAAGTGTATGTGAAAGATAAGGAATCTGGGTTTTGGTTCAAACTTTAAAGGGGATATATACTGTTGGACTGCTGGTGCATCTGGCTCAGTGTTGTCTTTTACTAACAGGCAATATTGTGCCATGCTAGTTTATCCTCCTCCTCTTTGGACGCCTGGTGGAGCAGTGCTTAAATGCCTGTACTGCAGCCACTCACTCACAAACCATAAGGTTGTGAGTTCAATAACAGCCAAGGGCTCAAGTTTGACTCAGGTTTGCATCCTTCTGAGATTGCTAAAATGAGTACCTAGATTGTTGGGGGTAATTAGGTTACACTTTGTAAACCACTTAGGGAGTGCTTAAACACACTGATAAGTGGTATAGAAATGTATTTGCTATTGCTGTGATCTGGAGAAGCACCCCAGATCAGGGGACCCAGACAGAGTAGAGCATGCCTTGGAGAAGGCATGCTGGACTTTAAAAGGGTAGATTCTCTCTCTCTCTCTCTCTCTGTGTGTGTGTGTGTGTGCATGCGCATGTGTGTGTATGAGAGAGAGATCAACTAGCCACAGGGTCCCAAGGAGCTCAGCTCAACCAGCTGCCAGACAAAGAAATGCTCACATGATGAAAGTCTCTGTATGAGTCAAGAGGCATTTATGATTCAATTCCTCGTGTGCCACTGATGACCAAAAAGACACAATCAAGGTGGAGCTCTGAAAGTGCAGGCTCTCATGCTATTGCTCCATTTTGCAAAGCAATGGCTGAGATCCAATGCTGCCATATTCAACTAAGGTGATGGAACTTCACTGTCATAGTGACAGTGACACCCTTCTCCCCAAAACTTAACTTTTCAGCTTGGCAGTGTCCCATCTAAAGGGTTTCTGAATAGCAGCAGATCCAGGCCCTGGGAATTTATATCTCCACTGCTCTGCTCTCCTGGTCAGGTCCAGGCAGCTGGAGAGACCCTTTGAAGTTCTGCTGCACCTGCTTATCTCAACACACCTCATGATACACAGAGCACTGCAGATATCATGTTGTAGCATCCTGAACTTGAATCCTATGGATAACCCCAATGCCCCCTCACTTTTATCATCTCATTCTCACAGAGCAAAATGGGGAAGGGGTATTAGTAAAAGATGGTAGTGGGGTCAAGGAGAGGCTTACTAGAAACAGAGTTCTTTCCAGTGGCCATCATAGCCTTCCCCTAATTATTTTGAGACAAGGTGACTGTTGACCTAATGATTTTCCCCAGGGAATTTGGAATTATATAAAGTAAAATTGTGACTACCAATTAGGAAAAACATCTTTGGTATCAGGCTGCAATGACAAAATATAATCCCCAATGGTTCCCAGAAGTAAGTACTATCTCTGCCCCCGAAGTATTGCTTCCTGCTGGAATCCTAGAATCCTAGAATCATAGAATCATAGAATCATAGAGTTGGAAGAGACCACTAGGGCCATCCAGTCCAACCCCCTGCCATGCAGGAAATCCAAATCAAAGCATCCCTGACAGATGGCCATCCAGCCTCTGTTTAAAGACCTCCAAGGAAGGAGACTCTATCACCCTCCGAGGGAGTGCATTCCATTGTCGAACAGCCCTTACTGTCAGGAAGTTCCTCCTAATGTTCAGGTGGAATCTCTTTTCCTGCAGCTTGCATCCATTGTTCCGGGTCCTAGTCTCTGGAGCAGCAGAAAACAAGCTTGCTCCCTCTTCAATATGACATCCCTTCAAATATTTAAACAGGGCGATCATATCACCTCTTAACCTTCTTTTCTCCAGGCTAAACATCCCCAGCTCCCTAAGTCGTTCCTCATAGGGCATGGTTTCCAGACCTTTCACCATTTTTGTCGCCCTCCTTTGGACACACTCCAGTTTCTCAATGTCCTTTCTGAATTGTGGCGCCCAGAACTGGACACAATATTCTAGGTGGGGCCTGACCAGAGCAGAATACAGTGGCACTATTACTTCTCTTGATCTAGACACTATACTTCTATTGATGCAGCCTAAAATAGCATTGGCCTTTTTAGCTGCCGCATCACACTGTTCACTCATGTTCAACTTGTGGTCTACTTGGACTCCTAGATCCCTTTCACACGTAGTTTCATTCAGCCAGGTGTCACCCATCCTATATCTGTGCATTTTATTTTTCCGCCCTAAGTGCAATACCTTACATTTCTCCGTGTTGAATTTCATTTTGTTAGCTTTGATCCTGTATCACTTTTTATTTAATATAACTGTACAAATACTTAGTTGAGTAGTAGGGTTGCTAAGAAACCTTGTAATGGAATTGTGAATATGTACTGTATCTTAGGACAATGGTAAGAATGACTGAAGTGTATTGGTGCCTGGTGCACAACAGGCCAGATATGCATCAGTTCTGTTGTGCATGAGCCCCATTGTGCAGCAGTCATTGGGGTGGCTCTGCTACATGGTAACATAACAGCAACCCTCTACTGGATGTGGACATTACAAAACTGTCCAATTCTAATACTCACATACATAAGTTCTCTTATGAAGACATAACTTCCATACAGGATTCCAGCCTCTACTTCTGAATGCATGTTACTGTTGGATATATATTATGTCTTTGTGCATGTATATTAACACATAATGGGCAAGAGTTCTACATTAGATGCTACAATTAAAATGATGTAGGTATGTTTCTGATATGGTACATGGTCCTCCTAGTGACATTGTGTAGCAGTGCATCCTGTCTTGTTTCAAAATGAGGCCCATGGCTCTAAGATAACCAGTGTGCAACAGGATCCATAGTACAATGATTTCTACTGCACAATGAGACCTATGGCTCTAGAATGGTTCCACTTGTGCAATGATCTTGAAGATGTAGCTAAATCTCTGCTTGCTCTTGTCAACAGTAATGCTTTCCAATAGCACAATTCAACTTTACATGATTGCATGTCAATTTAAGATGATGTAGCTACCCAACAGGACACCAATCAATGGGGTTTGCTGGGAAGAAAGAATCCACCACACACACACACACACGTATATATCAGAGGGCCTAGGCAACAGTGTCTCCTCTCTGCTACTTGTAGGAATGGGGGAATGGGCTGGCTTTGGTTCCTTTCACCAATTCTATTCCATTGAACCTACAATCTAAATAAAACCAGGTACACAAGGAAAAGGAAATGGCAGTGGGAGAAGGGATTAAGTCCTGCATATACTGTATCTCTAGAGGGACAACATGTACAAATGTTGTCAAATTTCTATAAAAAGTGAAGCAAAATCCTCACCTATCTCTGAAACCCATGCTACTTATTTTCCAGAATGGAAGTGTTTGCTGCATGCAGGCTTCTGAGTTGCTGGGAGTTTTATTATCTTAGAAACTTTTAATAAAAATGCTATTTGCCACCCCACTCTGTTTTTAACCTTTGCATTTAGCTGTGCTTTTATGATTATTGTCTCATTCATTTTGTAAACAGCCCTTAGTATATACATGAAACAGCAGAAAGGCAGGTTATACGCTTCATGCATGCATGAATGAATGAACAAATGAATAGTGCAACACAGATATGTGCAGTGAATGGAGTGCTTACTAATTTCATAACATAAAAAGAAGCCTGAGCAGATAACCCACTATTATATGTTCTGCAGCGGACAAAAGCACTTTTCATACATTATGAATAATATGTGTAACTGTCCTTGCATCCACCTCCTACGTGCACTTAGCATAACTCCTGATAGAAAAGACATGATTCACAATCACAAATGCATTATGTTGCACCCATGTTGGAGGTGAGAGCAAGGACAAGTGGGTGTGATTCTGCTCCTCACCCTCTATGTGCATGAATCATACTGTGTGAAGGGAGATAAAGACAACAAGCAGCAAAATCAAGCAGAAAGGAAATCACAACCTTAGCAATTTGCCCTTAGTAGTAAGCAACACCATATGGCATAACAGGCAAGTGGGGTATGTTGCAAAACAGTTTCCCTCATGCAAACATAAGGTACCTGATGAACTCTGTACATATTTTGAAAGGCTTTCATAAGCTAGAAATGGAAGTTGTGATAAGGGTAGGAGGCACACTGAAGCAAAACTGAACCTACTGAGCCACACATTTGCACAGAGTCTTAGCCAGCACATTCCTAGTTCGGGGCTGGCAAACTACATTCCTTGCACTCTAATGTAGTCCATTCCCCATGTCAACACTATTCGGTGGCTTCCTAGTTTCAATATCAGTTTTTCCTCCAGTCCAAAAGGTCAAATGCTCCTCTTAAGGCTTGTTACTGGGATGCCACATTGGGCAGCAGCCCTGTGCCCCATATTAATATGGAGTATGCAAAAGCCACTTTATCCATTCTAAATCTATCTCAAAAAGTACACTCAACAGTCAGTCCAGGATCTCAGTGTAGAAAAACTGTGCTTCTAAACCTGGGGTGGGCAATTGTGATAGACTTTACTCAGGCATCTGGAACTACTCAGGGGCTGCACCTTTTAAATGTTTTAGTTAAAAATCAATCCAGACATTTAGAGAATAGTTAATTTTAAATTGGGACTGGACTGAAGGGAATGGAAGAAGGGGTGGGAGTAGGGTTGCCATATCAGGTGGGGGGCAGGACTTTCCCAGGTTTGGACCGGTCATCATGGTCCCGCCCCAGTTTGGCCTTTGTCCCGGCCCCCACCCCTGGGCGCCGCTGATGGAGTCTATGGGCTGGCTGCGGCCACTCCTGAGGCCCTCACACGGGGCCTCTGGCCTCTCATGCGGTCGCATGGGGCCTCTGACGCCACGCCTCTCGCACGCTTGCGCAGGGCCTCTGGCGCCATGTGGGGCTGCTCACGCGGGGCCTTTGCTGGCTGTCAGGAGGAAGTGGTCAGGAGGAGGCGGGCAAGGGGGGGCAAGCAGCGGGTAGCGGTGGGCAAGGGAGGCAAGGGGGGGCAAGAGGGGGCAATTGTCTATAGAAGCCTCAGAAACATGCATTTATATTAACATTTTTTTTAAAAATCAGCAAATTTTTTCGCGCGTCCTCCATTTAAAAAAAATGTCCTCCATTTGAAAATTTTGTCCTACATTTGTCCCAGTTTGGCGGTCCTGACTTATGGCAACCCTAGGTGGGAGAGTTTGTGATGTGTTTTTAGGCTAAGGGAGATGAATGGAAGGAGGTGGTGGAAACATTTGTCAGGGACATGAGTTTAGGCTGGGACTTTAGAGTTGTCAGGGTGCACCTTTGGGTGTGATTTGGAACATAAGACCCATGAGCTGCACTCTGTCCAACTTGTTATAAGCAGGTTGGATTCCATTTAAGTGTTTACTTTAAAAATATAATGGCCAAAGAAACAGTAAAATAATCTAGGTTTGTGAAGTGTGAAGATGCCAGCCACAGAAACATCAGGAATAAATTTGTCCAGAACACAGCCACATATCCCAGAAAACCCACAGAAAACTATAATCTAGGTTGTCTCAGATAAACAGTCAGCTGGCCATATCCACAGATTCTCCATCATTGGATTCAACTATCCATGGCTAGAAAATATTCCACACATAAACACATGCAAATAAATCCAAAAAACAAACTTTGATTGTGTTGTTCTATATAAGGGAGACCATTTATATATATATTCAATGCATATTTTAAAATGGTGCACGTTTATAAAATGCATACTTGAAATGCCAATAGCATCATAGGCTAGGAAAGGTGTGAATTCCTGACTGCAAATTGTCTTTAAGTCTCTGGTTGGTTCCAGGTTGTGTAAATTAAAGAACCAAAAACTAATTTTTCACTCATTTCTCACAACTTTCGCTTCAAGACCTTCAGTTGTTGAACTAGTATACTAGAAACTACTTAAAACAAACAAACCAACAAACACTCTCAAGTTTTGAGAACAAGGGATGTGTGCAAGCCCCAAGCAAAGGTTTAAAAAGTTAGTTTTTTGGACCACAAGTCCCAGAATGGGCACTGTCCATGCCAGTTGGCAGGTTCTGGGAATTGTAGTCCAAACAAGTAACCTTTTCCAGGTTACTGACTGATCACCCTGAGTTTGAACGCAAAACCATGGTTCCCCCTCAACACACGTGCAAATGTCGATGTAAATTTTTCATGAAAATCACAAGCATTTAGCCTGTTTTTAATTAGGCCCACCCAAAACCCACAATGTATCGAAGCCAAAACCTTATCAGAGCAAGACATATTTCTACCCTTGCCATCTCAGATCCAAGCCAAACAAGCTCAGCCCACCAGCCAGATCTTTCTGCACGCCAGGCCTGTCACATCATCCAAGCTGATTCACGATCCTATTAAAGATCATTTAGACAGGGACAAACCCCTCCACAAATGTGCCATGATAACCCGGCTGCCTGGCACTTAAATCCTGTCTCGGGGCCAGCAAAGGTGACTGCAGGGCAATCCCTGTTTAATTAGGGCTCATAAAAGTTCCCTCAAGCCATAACCAAGAAGGAAACAGAGTGGGCGCAGAGACTGATTTGCTGCTGCCTCTAAAAAACAGAGCCTGTTACTGCTTCAGCAGTTTTCTGAGCACAGTTTTATGAACGGTGAATAAAAAAAGAAAAGGGAAAGAAAAGAAAAGAAAAGCCCATGGCAAAATTTTATGGCCCGAGCATCTGTGGAAACACTGCACCAGCCGAGTGGCGGATAAGGATCGAGTGGAGAATGGAGCAATGGGGTGGAAGAACGGGTGTTACTAAATTTAAAAAGTATGAAATTAAAACAATTTAAATTAAAACCAGAAGCAGGGCAGTGCAGTGATCAGACCCGGAGTGCAGAGACCCAGGCTTAAAAATTCCCATTTAGCTGTGAAGGTCAGTGAGTGACCTTGGGCTGCCCATTCTCTCACTCTCTCATAGGGCCCTTTCACACAGAGGCATTTACCATTGCTAAAATGCCAGCAAAACATTCATGAAGCATGAAGGTGGGATAGCTGGTCTCACTTCTTAATCATAGAATCATAGATTTGGAAGAGACCGCAAGGGTCATCCAGTCCAACCCCATTCTGCCATGCAGGAAATCTCAATCAAAGCATCCCTGACAGATGGCCATCCAGCCTCTGCTTAAAGACCTCCAAGGAAGGAGACTCCACTACACTCCAAGGGAGTTTGTTCCACTGTCGAACAGCCTTTACTGTCAGGAAGTTCCTCCTAATCATCATTGAGGTGTCCTGCTTCTCTCCCATTGTCAAAATGTTTGTGAAACAGCCATTTCTTGAATAACGGAAGTTCCCATTATTCAAGAAATGGCTGCTCTGTGAACACTTTGACAATGGGAGAGAAGAAGAACCCTTCAATGATGATTAAGAAGCGTGCCTGGCTATCCCACCTTCGTGATTCAGGAATGTTACAGGAACATTTTGTTGATGGTAAGCCTGCATGTGATAAGGGCCACAGAGTTGGGTAGAGTTAGTGAGGATAAACATGGATGGCAAAAGGCATATCCCATCTTAAGCTCATCTGAGGAGAGGTGAGGTATAAACTAAATTAAAGCATGGAAGTCAAAGTTTCTTCTTAGGTATTGTCAAAATAATCTAGTATAATTTCTGAAAGCCAGCAACCCAGTGTTGAAATTGAAAGGCTACTACCATCACTGGCATAGATTTTAGGGTTTGCTTGCAGCAGGTGAATTGTTTCCTCCTCTGTTCTCTCCATTGGGACTGACTCATATTGCATCTACAATGTAGATATCAGGCAGTTTGACACCACCTTAGATGCTGTAGCTCCATTCAATGGATTCCTGGGAGTTATAGTCTTATAATGTCTTCTTTGGCAAAGAGTGTTGGTGGCTCACATAACTGTAAATTCCAGGATTCTGTAGGATAGAGCCATAGCAATTGAAGTGGTGTCAAACTGCATTTGCATATAAATCTATACAAACCATATAGATACACCCTCAGAGCTTAGCATTTGTTGCAGTGATGTGCCTTCAAGCCATCTCCAACTATCAGGGCTGAACAGACCACCCCTCTTTCAGTGTCAAATTGGGTTCATGGCAACTACATGCTGCAGCCCCGATCTGGCATTTCCATGGCACAAAAAGGAGCCACAAAATGTGGGATAGTAAGTACATGGCTGCATAGAAACATTTTCTGATCTAAAGACTACAAGCATAGAGTAGGTCTCGAATTGCAAACAACCTTTGAAAACTGTACAGTTTCTTGTAGTGAGAACAATCGTAAAATTATTCCTTCCTTCTTAGAAGAACATTTTTTAAAATGTTTGCTGCCTTGTTCCATGATACATGAGATGTGATGGGGATAGCTGATGCTCAGAAATAGAGCAGCCTTAGAATGCATCCTCACTGCAAAAATAATCCATGTTGACATCACTTTAACTGCCATGAATGAATGCTATGGAATTCTGAGAACTGTAATCAGAGTTCTCTGACAGAGAAGGCTAAAAGTCTCACAAAACTACAATTCCAAGAATTCCATAGCATTCAACCATGGCAATTAAAGTGGTGCCAACCTGAATGATTTCTGCAGTGCGGATGCAGAAAGCACATGAAGATGAGCCTTCGTAATTCACAACTTATTCTCCCAACCAAAGCATTAATAATGGTTCTTCAAAGCTCCAATTGGTTCATCCAAGCCTACTCCATTCAGAGTGAAGCCACTGTCCGGTCCAATATTTCATTCAAAACCTTACTCAACAAGGAATTGTTCTGGCTGCTTCCAAAAGCAGAAGGGGGAAAAATTGATGAGGCAAGCTGTGCCCATTAAAAAGGTCAATTGTGGGGGCAGGAGGTGTCTGGCAGCTTTAAATTGCTAGGGGGGGAAGTGTAACTAAAGAGGGACACTGTGAAATTGACGGGGTCAGGGCCACCAGCAAGGGACATCAATATCCATCACTCAGCACATAACCTTTCTTTAACTTTTGACCTGCCTAGGGAGATTGCTAAATGACATGGGGAGGGGGTAAAAGAAAAAAAAAAGAGCAACGAAAACTCTTATTTGGCCTTGGGAAAGAGACACTGGCCAAGTGGAATAAGGCAGAAAGAAGAACCTGGTGGAGTGACAAGACAAGGGCAGTGTGTGAGGTTCTGGGCTTGACAATCTGGTTCCAAGGCTCTTCCCTGGCATTTCTTTCTTCCCCTGGGAGGAACAAAATGTTCAAGGAAGCTGGATCTCTCTCCAGCAGCAAGGGAAGGTGAAGTGTGAATGTGTGTAGTGATCCAAATGGACCATGGCAGGAAGGACAGTAGCAAGGAGAACCTGCAAAGTGTAACTGACAGCTCATGAGGCTGGCTTGAACTCCCATGGGAGTTGGGAAGGACAAGTAGTGGTAATGGCTACAATGCAGGAGAAAATGGAACAACAGCAGCAGGAATAGGGAAAAGACCAAGTTACAGACCTGCCAATGCTCTGGATTTTGTCAGGACAGCCTGGAAGATTTCACGTCTTCTGTTCCTAGAAAGTTCACCTTTTTACCTCCTCTCACAAATTTTTGTTTGTGTCTCTACAACAGCTGGATTACTGTAGAGCAGATCTATTTTTAAAAGTGTTGAAGAGCTAATACATGGGCACATCCAGCTGGTTCAATGTACTGCTCTAGTTGGGACTAACCACACAATTTAGACTGATATTTTTAGATTGGAAATCCCAGCGTAAAACTGGAAGACAACCGTCCCAAAGCAGGGGTTAGGAAGTGTTGGCACTAAGGATGTTCTGCACTCTAGCTCCCATCATCCTTCACAATTGGTCATAGCTATCTGGGTCTTCAGGGAGATCAAGTCCAAAACAATTTGAAAACCAATATTTCTTCAACCCTCCGTTACGTCATAATGGCAGCACCCGTGTACATGAGATGCCACCATTATTGCACTGCCAGCACATATTAGGGTTAGGGACTATGCGGTTGCTGCATGGTCCCTAACCCTAAAATCGGTGCCAGCATGGTGCTTTTGCATGGTCTGTACCGCATCTATATTACTGCTAGATTATTTAATTTGGTTTGATTGGTAGATTTAGCAGCTAAAGTTACAATCTTATGCATTGAAAGCTCCATTGACTACTGTGAGACATATTTCTAAGTAAACATATTTCATTGTGTTGCCTGGTTGTGGTCATATGCACAATAATTTCACATGTTTTTTATCATAGTATTATATCATAGATCTTTATTAAGAAATAAAACAGTGATGCTCTTACTTTGCCCCCTAATCCTATCAATGTTAACTCTGAAGTAAGCCCCACTGGGGATTATTGGTTTGGGAATAATCCCCAGTGGGGCTTACTTCTGAGTAAACATTGACAGGATTAGGCGGCAAAGTAAGAGCATCAATGCTTTATTTCATAAGATTCTTCTGAATCTGGGAATTATAGAGAAGATATCTTCTACTCTTTCTGCACCGTTACACTATAAACTCATTCTTTTAATATCACAAAAAAAGAGCTTAGCTTTTGAGCAATACGAATCTACACTTAAATCTGACTAATCAGCCAGTTCTTCCTTAAAAGGCAGGTGATAATTCATTCCTTAAGAGCTGCACATCCTCTGTTCTGCTCATATGTGAAAATGTGTGATGCATAGTTCACCTAGGAGGAAGAATAAATCCGAAAGTCTTGCTTTCTCATATATTATTATTGCTGTTATTATCATTATTACTTTTTAAAAGTTATTTCTGTTCAAATGTATTTTGGTACATACTTATCAAAATCAAACTTAGGACCGGTACAGACAGGCCAAAATAAAGCTGCTTTGGGTCACTTTGGAGGTCTGCTGTTTCAATGATGCATGTGTCCTAAGGACTGGAGCGTGGCTTTGGCATGGCTTCTGGCCTCTTAGGACGCATGCATCATTGAAACAGCATACCTCCAAAGTGACTCAAAGCAGCTTTATTTTGGCCTGTCTGTACCGTCGCTTACTTCTCAATTATTTGCACAGTCAGTTTCAACAGGTACAACTATCTGTAGATATGATATATGTATCTGTTAAGTCAAGAAGTTTTTGTTGTGATTTTGTTTTTTGTTTTTTAAAAGAAACAACAAATCCAGATCAGCATCACAAATACAGCTGACTGCACAGGAATTCAAAATTAGTCCTGTGGTGCAGTGGTTAAATGCCTGTACTGCAGCCATTCACTCAAAACCACAAGGTTGCGAGTTCAAGACCAGCAAAGGGCCCAAGCTCGTCTCAGGCTTGCATCCTTCTGAGGTCGCTAAAATGAGTACCCAGACTGTTTGGGGCAAGTTAGCTTACTTGCTGTTCACTGCTATGATCTTAGGAACAGCTGTATATAAATAGAACAAATTATTATTATTATTGTTGTTGTTGTTTTCATTGAAGAACCAAGTACTCTAAACCCTCTGCCTTGATGGGTGAATCTGTCAGTTTAGCTTTCTCCTTAATTTGATTTTTAAAATTACAGTAAACATTTTCCCCCATCATGAACACATTTGTGAATCCTGATAAAAACCTGAAACATCCCTATTTGTATATAAACCCATATGTCAAAGTGGTCATCATCATCACCATCGTCGTCATCATCACCATCATCGCCATTTTCTCATTTATATCCTGCCTTAATACAAATTATTAAAACTTTTTCAATTATTAAAAGAGTTTCAAGGCTCGAACTACTATGCCATGCTGGCACCACACTTACTGTTTCTAATTTCAAAAGAGCATTTCCAAGAAGTCAGACTGGAGATTGTTTTAATACCACCTGGAGGTAGGATTGAAACTGGAACTTTCACTATGAAAAGCATCTACTGTTACCACCACTGAGCTACAAGCCTTCTTTCCTTTCTGAACCTTGCAGAAGGCACATCCACTCCTTCCCTGCAAGCCCAATCTCTGTCAGAAAGAAAGGCTGTGTGACTGGAAATTCTAAGGGCTAATTTGCCAGTTAATTTACTGATGCACTAATAATCACTATCACAGCACCATACTGCTCTTAGCGCAGACAAAGCCGACCATCCACTTGCAGGAGGGGGGAAAAAAGCAGCCGCTTCTGCCCAGCTCGCTTGGATATTCTCTGATGCCAGCCAATGTTCTGCTTGCCATCTGGGCAGCAGATGTGCCCACTTTCACTCAAGCAGAATCAATGCGGGATGTGGCCAGCTACAGACACAGCCTCGATTAGCACACATTTTATAGGGCTCTGGCTTCACCTGCGGACCCATTGCCTGCCCCTCTCCACCCTCCTTCCTTTTGTTTGGTTCTCAATTACAATGTATTTAGCCATCTATAAAAAGTTTTGCCTGCTGCCAAAGGGACTGCAGCTCCCTGCCAGAGAATGTGTGGTCACTGCTGCTTGGCAACAACCTATGGAAAGTAGCCGCATCCCATTCATTTTGGAAGTAAAAAAAGGAACGCAGCTTGGGTCCAAAATTTTATGATAAATGCCGCTGCCACCCCATCACCACCACTGCAACATGCAACATGCTTGAACAAGTGAAAGTTGAAATTTGGATGTTGTTTGGGGACAGATCCAGTGCTCTTTGCTATCTGTATTTTGTCGTTATTGTTAACAGCCTTTGAGTTGATCTCGACTCATGGCAAACCTGTGGATGAGACATCTCTGCTTTCTTAACCGTCCAGCTCTTGCGTCCACACATAGTAAAAGGGAATACAATGGCTTGTATGACTCTAAAATTTGTGCTCAGTTTTATATCTTTCTTCTTTAGGATCTTTTCTAGTGCTCTCATAGCTGCCCTCCTCAGACCTAGTTTTCTTCTTAAGGTTTGGAAACTGTCTCAAGTAGGGTCAGATGCTGGCTCTGATGTCTATGGGATTATGATTCTGTTCTGGGCTTTTATCTGAAGTTTAGAGGTGCTAGCATTGGTGATCAACCGAAATATATTCAACATCTTGGACAACTCATTTAATGTTTGGACTAAAACCCAGAGCAGATCCATAGCCCCACTCACATTGCAGCCACCAGCTGCCACTGACCTTGGAGACATTCTATTCATCTCAAAATGAGGAACAGAGCCAGATGCATTGTCCTCAACCAACATTATCAATTGGTATTCTATAGTCTATTCTTACTGGTAGCTGTCTCTCTAGGAACAGAGTAGGCAGTTTTGACTCACGCCCAGACCATGCACCAAACCTGCTTTGAAAAGATGCTTTTTGACATTTTTGGCTAACATCTTGAATCAAGTTGGTTGCCTGTAGCACTCAGCCCACACAGTTCAATGCCCCTGGCAGTTGTCACCCTAGGGAAGGGGGACATAACTAAAACTGTTTTACTCACTTGACTGGGAAGAGTGGAGGAAAGTGGCTCAGAGGAGGAAGGGCTGGGAGGAGGAGGGAAATCTCCTAGATGATAGGTGCCCTTGTTTCCCTTTCCCTTGCCCAGATGCTGCTTTTTCTTCTGAGTCACTGAATAAACAGCAGCAGTGGCGGTGGTAGCACCTTGGTAACTGTCTGGAAGAATTTGGACATAGCATAAACAGCTAGAGAAAAAGTCTCTTGGGCCCTGTTCAAAAAGAGATGTATACTTAACTCAATATTATGTGCCACTAACATGATTCTCACCTCTTTCTTCCCTCCTATTGTTTGCCTCAGTTTTGAAAATAATTAGAAAAGTATCAGTGTCATAAGCAAACCCTGTGTCTTACTTTAGAAGACAGCTGTTGTTCCTGTAGGCTTTTTTGAACATGGTTCTGCCTGTTCTGAAGCCATTCTTTTTCCTCTCTCAGTGGAAATTAAGATGATGGGGGGCAGTCTAGGGTTTTAGAAAAGATGGGGTCTGCATTTGCGGACAGAGCCAATGTGGTGTAGTGGTTTCAGAGCTGAACTTCGGGAGACCAGGGTTCAAGTCAGTGCTCTGCCATTGAATCTCCCTGGATGACACTCTCTCAGCCTCAGAAGAAGGCAATGGCAAACCCACTCTGAACAAATCTTGCCAAGAAAACCCAGTGATTGGTTCATTTTAAGGTTTCCATAAGCTGGAATAAACTTGATGGCACACAACATTAAAACTGCAAATGGCCCATAGTCCTCGTGTCCCTAATTCCTAATTTCCCGATGTCATTTACTTGTAAAACAGGTGTACTCCTATCACTAAATGACAGCCTGTTGCCTTTGGCTTTCCTCCAGATGCCTCAGATATTTCATCCATATAGAAACCTCCAAATTTGTTTTGACTTTGCTTTAGATTAAATGTCAGTGACAAACTTGAAGATACAATTCTGACACAGGCTGTTCACTTATACTATGCACATAGGTTGTCCCCAATGATATGCCTTTCCTAGGGCCCAGTGTTACTTGTAGGAGTGGGTAGAGATGTTACTGGTTTCTATTATATTTGTACTAACAATATTAATTCATCTTTCTGTTATTCATGTATGTACCTTCCAACAACATTTCAAGGCCGAGGCCTTGGCTTTATGGTTTGTCAGATTTCCATAGGAAGATGTCTTATACCAGGGCACATTATTTATCCATCCGATATATTCTACTCTGACTAGCAGCAGCTTTCCAGGCTATCAGGCACAGAAGAGTCTTCCCCATCATCTGAAATCTGATCCTTCTTTATTTTAGTTTAAGGATAGCAAGGACTGGGCCTTCTAACCTTGCCAAGCAATGTGTGTATTGTATTGTTGAGCCATTAGAATTCTGATGCCGTATTTTTCTGCCTTCCTCTCCACCCAGCTTCCCTTTTCCTGTCTTACTTTCTTCCTCTGTTGTCTTCTAGGTAATCTAGCCATTTCTGACATTTTTCAAACTTGTAACTTTGACACTACATTTGATTCTTCTTTTTCCTTCCGTCCTAGAAGTCTACTCGGTGGCTAAATCTTGTTATTTCTATGCAGTATCTATAAAATTCACCCCTTTCTGTCTTTAGTAGGAACTAAAACTGGTGTTTTCGCTCTCTCTTTCTTGTTACCTCATATTTTTTGCTTGGTCTCTGTATCCTCAAAAATATATCTTTTCCTCTCCCCCCTTATATTCTTTTCCCCTGCTCAACTCAGTGAAGCTACTTCCCTCATTGCTATGATGACTGTGTTCCTTCTGTTTTATTCTCTGCAATTGTTTCTTTTTCCTTCTTGTATTCTGCTCAAAGGTCTCCTTTTAACTTCCAGGATACATTGTCTATACTTCCTGGGAACACCTCTTATGACCTGTAAGACTGTGAGAGTCTCTTTTACTGAAAGCAGAATGGGAAGCTATTCTTTGAATAAGTTTTACCCAGTGGCTGTGGAAAGCCCCACTGCTATCATTTCTTCTGCCACCAAAGCACTGCAGAGGAACTAGTGATGAGGACAGATCCAAGGAGGCTTTAGATTCACCATCTCCAAAGACTTCCCATTCTCTTGCCCCACTGCAAAACAAAGAGAGGTATGTGAGCCCTGGAACTTGTGTACTTATCTTTCCTGCAGCCACCTTGCAATATTACTTCTGCAGCAGGGCTTTGGAAAGGACACCTCTAATCTCATACTTTCCTCTTCTGTCACTGAAAACCAACCTGGCCATGCCTTTGCTTTTAGTTTTGAATGGAAATTTATCATGATGAAGAAATGCTAATGGGTGGCGGAAAAAAGGTGGATCTGGTCAACACTTACTTTGTCTCTACTTTCTTCCAAAAGGAAAATAATATCCAATTGGGTGAAAAAAAGAATAAATGATACAATGAGGGGTTGTTATCCAAGCTAGGTAAAGAGATGATAAAGGAACCCCAAGCTATTTAAAATGAACCCACATGTCTAGAGCTTGATGAACTGCCTCCAAGTATATCAAAGAAATGTAGTTCTGAAAATAATATTTGGAAATGTTTGGATAACAGGTACGGTCCATAAAGACGGAAGGTGATCAAAAGTTGTCCCTTAATCTAAAAAAAAAAAAAAGAGCGGGGGAGGGATCCAAATAACTGCCAACTAAGATATTTCATGTCTTTACCAGAAAAGGTTCTAGAGCACAACATTTAACAATCAATATGTGAGCATTTAGATGTTATGGGTGTATACTTGAATAAGACATTTAAAAACATCCCCCCATGACATTCATGTAGTCAGATGGCTAAAATGTGGGCTAGATGATCCTACAGGTAGGTAGATTTGCAGCTAGTTGATAGATTGGACCAAAAGAGTGGTTACCGATGAACCTGTGTCATATTGGAGAAAAATGATAAGTGGACTCAGTGTTGTTTGCCCTAAATGGATGAAAAAATACCAAAGATGAGGCCAGACTGAGAGGGACAGTTAATATCTCCACAAACAGAATCAGGATTTCTGTAAATATCAACGGATTGAATAACTAAGCCAAAACTAACAAAATGATTTCCAAAAAGAATAAAAGTAAGGCTCCAAATCATTGCAGAAAAAAAGCACATGCAGAAATGCAGGATGGCACATGGCTCAATGGAAATAAGTGTGAAAAAAGATGGAGGAATGTCAGTGTTCCTCAACCAAAAAAATGATTCCATAGTGTGAGGCAGTGCAGAGAGGGAGCCATTGCAGTCCTGGGCTATGTTAACAATAGTAGAGTATCTAAATCAAGGTAGGCAAGAGTGCCACTCTCTTCTTCTCTAAACAGGCTTCATCTATAGTACCATGGCCACTTATGGACATTACAGTTTAAGTAAGATATTGACAATATGAAGCATGTCCAGAAGAGGGTAACCAAGATGGCAAAGGGTTTGGAAACCAAGTCCTATGAAGAACATTTGAATGATCTGGAAATGTTTAGTCTAGAGAAGAGAACGCATGCAGGAGATATGACAGCCATCTTGAAATATGGCAAATGAAGTGAGCTTGCTTTGTTCTGCTGCTGTGAGGAGAAGATGACAATATGGAGCATGCCCAGAAGAGGATAATTAATTGATTGCCCAACAATTAATTTAAATTACATTTAAGGAAATTAGGAAGAATATCTTGATGGCCAGAGCTGTGCACTGCTGGAAGAGAAAACTTTAGAAAATGATGGTCCCACCATTGTTGGAGTTGTTTTGTTCTTTTAAACAGAAGTTGGATGCCCATTGCTGTTCAACATATTTACAAGTGAATGATGGGCCAGAAGAGATGCTCACCAAATTTGAAATCAGAAGGTGATGCCAAACTGCTATGGACAGTTAATACCCAGGAGGCAGAATCAAGATTCAAGATAGCACCAACAGTTTCAATAAACTAGGCCAAAGCTAGTTCTTCTGTATCATGTCTTTTTAGATTGTAAGCCCGAGGGCAGGGAACCATCTACTTAAAAAGATTGTATGTACAGCGCTGTGTAAATTTACAGCACTTCATAAATAAAGGTTAATAATAATAATAATAATGATGATGATGATGATGATGATGATGATGATAATAATAATAATAATAATAATAATAATAATAATAATAATAAAGCTAACAAAATAATTAGCTTTAGCTTTATCTATGGATAAGTTAGCTTTACCATCTCGGGAATCAACTAGGTGTCCCTTCCAACAGCACTGAACAATTCTGTAATTCCATAGTTTCACTGTTTCTACATCCACATGGAATATTAGTCTATCAGTATCCACAAGAGGATGGTTTCTCTTTTCCCCTCCCCTGTGACCTCTCCAAAAGAAGCAAGCCATCGATGCAGTCCTTGATCCCTGGGTCACAGCTTTTCCCATCAATTCCCACCAGGGTGTCTCTACAATTGGGTCCCATAAAGAAGCCAACAACCAAGCTGTCTTTCTGTCATGACCCCTGCTGCCACTAGGGATTCATATGTGTGCGTGTATGTCAGACAAGTTGGCAAGGTGCCCAGCATGGCACCCCCCCTAATTTCACTGTATTGCGACCTCTGTTTTGCTTCCTTTCCCTTCCTTGAACATTAATTGGCTGCAAGCAGCAATTCTTAACCTCCACCCTGCAATACCACCTCCCTATCCCCTTGTCTCCTTCTGAGCAAACAGTGTTTCATCCGTATAAAACATGCATACTCTCTTTCTCTTTCTCTTTTCTTTGCTCTAATGGTCCTGGTCTTTCTTACTGACACTGCTACACATGAAGTGGTCTGCCAATGTCCCTCCTTCATTTCCCCTCCCAGCAATCTTTAAGCTATATTCATTAGTGAAATATCAGAAACCTCTGGGGCAGCAGCTTGTGCTTCTAATTCATCTTCCAAATGTATAATGAGCCAAGAGTGAGAATTTTAGGGTGAATTTAATTGACCTTTACAACAGCATCAGGCAGATTGGCTTAAATGCTATTAAAGCATAATATAACCCAGGGAGACTATGAGGAAGGTTATCAGAAAATCTATCAAGTTGTTGGTTGTTGTTTCTTGGTGGATAAATTAAGGCAGAAAAGGGGAAGGAAAAAGGAAAAAAAGGGAAGCAAGCAGGCAAGCAAGCAAGAAAGGAAGCAGACAAGAAGGAAAGAAGGAGATGAATAGAGGTAATGGAGGATTGAACCACTGAGCTACAATAATAGAAAAGTATCCAATAGTCTAGAAGGTGACGCAGCAGCCAAACCTAAATCAAGATTAGAACAGAGGATGCATTCTCCACTTCACTTATCTATGAGTCATCTGCTATTTTGATGTGGAAAAATATGTTACTCTTTCTCTAACACACATATTGATTTTAATTCCATTTTCTTTCCAGTCCCGAGATCTTGATTTTAACTTTTAAAAGGACTTGCCTATAGCAAATATGTGGAAATCTGTAAAATTTTCACAAAGTTTTCCAAAACAGAATGAAACTGGATGTCCACTTGCAATATACAAATTCAAAAGGTACAGTTCCCTCCAGTATGGTGAAGACACTTTGCGATATGGGAGTTATTTTGTACAAAATTCACATGCAATGTTTTTTTGCAAAAGAACCAGTATTTTCTGGACAGAAAATAATCTTTCTGCACAGAAATTCTGAAGGAAACAATTTTTCCTGTGCAGAAATGCTCTTTTCTGAGCAAAAATACCATGTGCACATTTTGCACAAAGGAAGTCCTGAACTTTGAACTACTTAGTCTTTAGAGATCAGGAAAAACTGCTAAAATTATTCATTGCTACCTTTGAGAATGACTTCAATGAAGAATTACTTTCCTATCCAGAATGGATCTCTTTCTGTTTTTCTACATTTGTAGTGACTATGAAAACAAAATTACTAATGATTTGCTATTATTGTTTCTCCAAAAAGGAACTGAACCGAAAATAGGAGTGCAAAATATTTGAAAAGAAATTTTAAAAAGAAAAGAAAAGAAACATGCTTTGTAAGTATCAAAATATGCTGATATGCAGAATCATAGATTGACATGAATCTTTGCAGTTTGGGACTTATTCCATCTAAACTTTGCACATACTCGTTTTGCACAGAAAATGATGCCAGTGGGGACATTACACACAAAATTTTCATGTGGATGATTTGCATTGAAAACAGAAACTTTTTTGCACATAAAATGATATTTAATAATAATAATAATAATAATAATAATAATAATAATAATAGATTTATTTCTAGCCCACCCAATCACGAAGAATCCGGGCAGGTTACAACAATAAAATACAACAAATTACAATAGAGTTAAAAAAATCAAACCCTAGACCTACCACCACCCCCCATTCCCAGTACTAAAACAGAATTAAACAGTAATAATATTAAAACATTAAAAACATTAAAAACATTAAAAACATTGAACAACCAAAAAATAGGCAGAAACATTGGCGGGAGAAAATAGACAGATGAGGGGACAAATATCTCAATATCTGGGGAGGGTAACTAAGTTGGAAAGGCCTGCCGGAAGAGATCCGTCTTGAGTGCTTTCTTAAAAGCTACCAGAGTGGAAATGTGATGGATCTCCTCTGGCAGGTCGTTCCATAGTTTAGGAGCAGTAGTAGAAAAGGCCCTCTGGGAGACAGATGTTAGCCTAGATTTTTTTGGCTGTAGTAGATTTCTTCCAGAGGACCTTAGTGTGCGGGACGGACAATAGGGAAGAAGGCATTCCCTCAAGTACTCTGGGCCCAAGCCATGTAGGGCTTTAAAGGTAATCACCAACACCTTGTACTTTGCCCGGAAACTAATAGGCAGCCAGTGCAGGGACTTCAAGAACGGTGTTATATGGTCATTCCTAGAAGTTCCCGTGATCAATCTGGCTGCCATATTTTGTACCAGCTGAAGTTTCCAAACTTGGCACAAGGGTAGCCCCAAGTAGAGCGCGTTACAGAAGTCCAATCGAGAGGTTACCAGTGCATGTACTACTGTTTCCAGGTCCCTCGGCTCCAGGGAGAGGCGCAGTTGGCATATCAGATGAAGGTGATAGCAGGTGCTCTTAACTGTCGCATCCACGTATGCTATCTATCTATCTATCTATCTATCTATCTATCTATCTATCTATCTATCATCTTCCAGCATCCTGGAACCATGAGTGGGCTTTAAAAACTTTGTGGTTTTCAAAGTCTTTCTCAAAGCAGGAAAAAAATTGTAACTGTTATTCATTGCTTCCTTTGAGAAGAAATTTAGTGATGAATTACATACCTAAGGCTATATTAATCAAATATATTTTAACCCTATATTAATCAAATACTCTATCCGTATTCAGAAAGAGGAAGATCAGAGAATTAGCAAACTATATATTGTTGATCTGCTTTATGCAGATGAGTCACAAGAGATGGCGTGGGAAAGTAATTCTAATCTTAACTATAGATTTTGGTGGGTATTTTGGACTATGTCGCCATGTTCTAGAAGAGTTTATTCCTGACGTTTCACAAGCAGCTGTGGAATGCCAGCATTCTCTGAAGATGCCAGCCACAGATGCTGGTGAAACGTCAGGAATAAACTCTTCTAGAACATGGAGACATAGCTCAAAAATCCCACAAAAAACCATGGGTGCCGGCCATGAAAGCCTTCGACTCCACATAATTCTTAACTATTTGCATAATTCTCCCAGCTATAGGAAAGAAGTTGGATCCGATGTACAGAGCATTGAAGCCGGGTTCCAGATCAATAAAACTCTTAGTAGCGCCACTGGATTCCAAGATTTCATTGAGCATTGCCAACATACTTCCAAGCATCCTTTCAACCTAACAATCTTGAGGACTAGAAAGTCACTTTTGATGAAAGAGCTGGGTTCCTCATCCTCTACCATATTTTTTACTTTCTTGGTCCTCACATGGAATTCTGACATAAATGTAACCTTAATGTATAATTGTGTGCTGGAGATCTGAGTGTCTGGGCTATTTCCTCTTCCTCTAAGTGGCTCGTATATATAAAAATTGGTACTATTCCGTTTGCATTGCTCCCTGCAATCTATATTCTTTCTGAAGATTATTCCATGCAGAACTTGCTGTGCTTCATTCCAGTTCTTCCTGCTGGGAGAACAACGGGGGGCCGACGTCACTCAAGAGAACTTTTGCTATCCAATTTTCCACATGCTTCTGTTTGGTTCGCTTGCCCTTCCAGACTGTGTTTCCCCATTCTCTCAAGACACACAGTAGAACCAAAAATAACACAAAATTATTTTAAAAAAAACATTTCAAAGGATAGATTAGAGGGGAAGTGTTGAGGCTGCAATGAGGGAGGGAGGTCTGTATATTTGTGTGTGTGTGTTTTGAGGGGTTCAAAGATAAATGGATGGAAATAAACAGAACCCTCCTAGGCAGAGCTGGGGAGGAGGTGAGGGATGGAGGGAAGAGTTAACGGTGATGTCAAGAGCAATTTTTAGCCCTGTTAGATATTCATTTCCCATAGATCATCTGCTTGTCCCCCGCTTGTTTGAAATTCTCAAGGTTTCAAGCTTCAAAGCACATCATGACTGCCTTTTGCATGGAGCTCATGGATCCGTGGGGAGCCACATCAGCAGGTTATAACAGAGTGCACAGGGAGAACTCCCGCTGGGACACATGCTCTTCCTGTCAGCTGCTGCCTCTGCAGCAAGGACATGGAGGCTGCCAGCAGGGGATAATGCAGCCGCTCAAGAGCACTGGGTTGAGGTATGGTGGCAGCAACTATGCTACATTGAGAGAGAATTAATATTACAACCCCTGTCCTTTTAGAACCATTAGACTGGCTATTAAAAAAAAAAGCACCCAAAATATCACCTTTTCATCACCTTAATTACATCTGTGAAAAACCTGGCTAAAAGTCAATTTGCTAACATTTGCTACCAAAAACCTATTGCACCAGGCCATAAGGTGGTGGATCAGCCATAGAATTTGGCTGGAACTTTGAAGGGCATATAGGCAAAATCAGGGCTAGCTTTATCAATAACGACCTCAGACAGCAAAGACAGTACCATAAAAATGTTGGAATCAAAGAGACACCAACGCTTCTATAAAGCGATGAGTGAGAGAAGATCGCAAACCTCTTATCTTGAGATATCACTTCCCCCTTCACCAAAGAAGTTAATCTCTTTGTTTTCCTTTGTTTAACAAAGAGGGTTGGGGATTTTGGAAATTTTAATGCATTTCTCTTTTAATTGTATGTTGTTGTTGTTGTTGTTGTTGTTGTTGTTGTTGTTATGGAGCACCCATGAGACTTCAATCCCAACAATTGGTGCTAGTTTAAACTCATACAGGAGAGCAGCTTTTAGGGGCTCTTCTAACCAAGTCCAGGTCAACTGCTTTTGTCTATCTCCTTTATTATCCTAAAATGGGTTTGCCAAGACAATATATGTTTTTTCGTCTTTCACTTACAAGAGCATCCAGAGTCATTTGTCCTAATTCTACTACAAGCTCATATTGCATTGCCCCATTGCACTCTGCCTATATAGATATCAAATAGTCCTATAGAAAAGGTATCTGATTTGGTATTCTTGCATTTTTTTACTGCTGGGATAGGCACGAGGGAGATTTCAGCCTCAAAGTTATTTTCCATGTTAAATTTGAGATGGGGCAGGCTGCAATTTGTTTTTTGTGGCTCAGACAGGAAAATATCTTGGCATGTGGAGTCAAAAAGGAATCTACTGAATTATGGGCAGAACTTGTCTGAATATGGAGTCAACTGGATTCACAACTTCCAAATCTCAATACTAGTCATGTGACAGAACATAGTTTTACCAGACGAATGAAATACTTGCTGATTCACAAGTTTGGCCACATGCCGTGTCCAAGGTTGTTTTTGTCTCCTCTAAATTTGCTGGAGATACTGGAGTTTCTGGGGTAACTTGTTAGCAGAGAAAAATACTGAGATCCTGCATCATGGGTTGCAGTGCATAGGCTTACAATAATAAGCTACATCATACAATGCAGAACCACATTTGAGATTTGTGTCAGTGTGCAGTGGGGCACCACACAAGATGTCCTGTTGTGCAACAGGGTGTCCCATTGAATAACACTGCACCTCAAAAGTTCCTGTCGCATGACATGGGCTGCCATAACAAAAGAAGGCATTGTGAAATGTGGAGACAACTCTCTGGCTGAGTGCAGGGTGCTTGTGACTTTCCATTGCCCCCCATTCTAGATTACCAGTGCTTGGTGGCTCTATTGGGGGCTATTTCAGGCCCATCTCCTTGCACTACCATTCCACAAGGGCAGCTTGTCCCATCCCTTGCTCATCATGGCTGTTGTGCAAGAGCCACATTGCTCACACTGCTTTCCCAATGGTTCCAGTGGCATAGCTATGACAACACCCCTTTCCCTGAGAATACAACAATTGTGCAAGAACAGAGTTCTAAACTGCACACATTGCTTTACAACACTGTAAAATCCCAACAGGATGCCAGTCAAAGTTTCTAGTCTGTGTCACTTTGTGGTTCTCAACTGGTTCCCCATTCCTATTTTCATTTCCAAGTCCTGGCTCCCTGTAGATCTCTGCATTGAAATGTACCACATCCTCCCCAAATATATTTGTATATTGCACATGCAAATACGTGGTTTGGCATCTAGTTTTGAGACAAGAATTGCATCATAATGGTTTTTATCACACTATACTCTTAAAGTGCTACTATTCCACTTTGACTGCTCTAGCTGCCTCCTGTTGCATTCTGGGATTTGCAGTTTTAAGGAGGGGTATTTAGAATTCTCTGCCTGAGAATTCTAAATACCCCTCCCTAAAACTGCCAATACCAGAATGCAACAGGAGGCAGCTAGAGCAGTCAAAGTGGAATAGTAGCACTTTAAGAGTATAGTGTGATAAACATCAATATCTGGGAAGAGTACAAGCTGAGGGACAAACTGCATTCCAATCCAAGAATTATTCTGGTTAGTGCAAATTAGACTGGTTCATTGAAATTCTTCACAATTCCTAGAGAAAAGAGATAGCATAAAATCTGCAGTACCACAACACCATGGATGCAATGGGCTGGAAGATGTAGGGTAGATTTCAGCCCAGCTTGAATCAGGTGGCTTTTAGTACCAATAGATACCCGTCTGGCTTAATAAACCTGCTCCCTAAGCCTACATTTATGTCTGAGAAACTTGTTCTTTCAAACAACAAAAATCCGAAATCCACAAAAGACTGATACCTTTATTTGCCAACTGAAATGCATAAAATACATCATGCAATGGGTTCTTCATCTGGCAAAAGATGTTTCCAAATCATACAGGAGACGAAAAGTGATGATGTTAAAGTCACAGGCCTATATTTTATCAGATACTGTTTCTGTTGTAGTTCAGTTGTTCTTGAAGGGTCTGTATGCATACAGAAACTATCCTCCTTCTTAGGCATATGGGGACTGAGACAGTAAAATTTAAACTCTGTTAGCAGCAATAAAGTGACTTATCTTGGGATCAAGATTGCTCCTTCACGTTGGTGGAATGCTCGCAGACTGTAGGGCTGGAATAATGTCTGGACCACTATCTTGAGTATCTGTCTTCAGATCCTATCCTTGATACTGAACATTTAATATTACAGAGAGAGAGAGAGAGAGAGAGCATGTTTGTAGTCTTATCTTACACTCTTTGTGTCCTCCAGCAGTGTGAATAAAGTAGTTTGTTGGGTGCATTCAAGACCAATAATCTATTTTGATCAATAAATTAATTCACAGATTATGGCCCTGTCTTTGAGAGCCCTTCTCTCTACTCAGAAAACCTTGTTCATTAAGTACTCTTGAGTGAGTTGGTTGAAGAGCTCCTTTGTCAAGCAGCATGATGTTCTCACTTTCTAAAGTTGTTCTATTTCTCTCCAGAATAAACTACTTCGGATGAAGGCAAGAAAGGCACAGGGGCAGGAAACAGTTTTTTTTTGGGTGCAGGGGGGGGGGGGGGGAGGTGTGAAAAGCCGGGCCTTGCTTTGCGAAGCAAAAATGTCCCCATCATGAAAAAGCTTATTCTATTAAACAAGGAAAAAATTGTCAACTATCTAAATTCTGTGGTGTGATAGAGAAAAACAGCAAGAGGAGAAGAAAGGAATTTGCTTCTACACTTGCCAGAAAGGTTTTAAGTCAGTGGTTCATAAACTGTGAGGTGGGACCCCCAGGAGGGGCATGACATTTGTTGAAGTGGGGGCAAAAGATGTCAGCCTGAAAAGTACAACAAATGTGAAAAAGAAGGGTAAGCCAGTGCATATGTGTGTGCACTATTGAGGTCTCACTGGTCTCTGCAAAAGCGAATTGACAACTCTACTGACATTGGAACCACCACTTAGCAGAGAATGTGCAGGCTCTGTCTATATGACTAGTCAGCCTGAAAAACCAGCCAGTACAATCTGCTTCCCCTTGGACAGCAAAGACAAATTCAGCGGATGAAATGGCCATTGGTTATTGCATAAAACTTCACCTACTGGATTTCTGTTTCACATTGCTCTTGGAGGTCCTAAGAAGAACATAAGCTCTCTCTCTCTCGACATGTTTGTGCATGTGTGCCATACTTCTGATTTATGGCAACCCCAAAGCGATTGTGGTGTTTTCTTGGCAAGATTTCTTCAGAAGAAGTTTGCCATTTCCTTCCCCTGAGGCTGAGAGCATATGACTCACCCAAGGTCACCCAGTGGGATTCATGGTCAAGCTGGGAATCGAACCCCAGTCTCCAGAATTGTAAGCCAACACTCAAACCACTATACCATGCTGGCTGTCTAGAACAAAGGGTAGCCCCCTCTTGTTCTCCTTCATCCAGTCGGCATCTGCACTGTCATCTGACCCTGTGTGTTGTTGCAGCTTCTGTGAATAAAAATACAAACTCATAAAGCGTAATGGTGTGTGCTGATTTATTAAATATGAGTTTAGTCTTAGGAACCTTGTGACATCGGAGACCAAGGGAGCTCCACTCCTGGTTTTACGATGCTCCCAAGACCTCTCCATGCAATTATTTCCTTGTCTCTTCACAGCCCATACATTATTCTCTATAATAATATGTTTTCTGAAAGTCCTTTCCATAAACTACTGTAGCAGGCAGCAAGAAACCATATTATTATTGAT
Organism: Sceloporus undulatus; assembly: GCF_019175285.1. Taxonomy (NCBI): domain Eukaryota; kingdom Metazoa; phylum Chordata; class Lepidosauria; order Squamata; family Phrynosomatidae; genus Sceloporus; species Sceloporus undulatus. Next base: position 139,907,068 of record NC_056527.1, read on the forward strand.
ATCGTGTCACATCAGTAGTAAAATGACTTATGGAAAATGGACTGTGAATAGAGACGGTTTCAATTTAAAACATTCTGACCTTTCAGATTATTAAAGAGGAGAGTGAGGGGAAAAACCAAACTAGTATGCAGCAGCATCACACCCACACAACAAATCACCTTGGGATTGCAGGCAAGCTGCAGGTTTGTTCTTTGGGTCTTAACTAGTTTATTTTTCCATAGAACTCTGGGGACTTAATAAAAGCTTATCGGTGGGTTTTTTGGAGCTTGGAAAGTTACTTTTTAAAAATGTTCCCACCACATAGTACATCCCAGAATATTGCTGTTTCCGAACTATGGTTGTGAAATCTAGACAGTGATGAAAATGAATGGAAAGAAGACCCAATCCTTCAGAATGTGGTGCTTTATGGAGAACAGAAACTGCCAAAATAAACCCCCAAACAGCCTCCAACAAGGTCCCCCATGATATTCTGGCAAACAAGCTAGTAAATTATGGGCAAGACAGAGCAACTCTTAGGGGTTAATTTGTAATTGGTTCACTGGCCGAACTAGATTACAAAGCTGGGACAAAAGTAACAAAATGAATTTCAAAGGGGATAAATGTAAGATACTACACTTAGAGAGAGAGAGAAAAAAGAAAATGTACAGATATGGGATGGGGGACGCCTGACCTGACAACAGTACAGTCCTAGTAGACCACAAGTTGAACATGAGTCAACAGTGTGATGCAGCAGGTAAAAAAGCCAGTGTGATTCGAGGCTGCATCAATAGACATACAGTGTCTAGATCAAGGGAGGTAATAGTAACACTCTATTTTGCTTTGATCAAATCTCACCTGGGATGTTGTAACAAGTTCTGGGCACAACAATTCAAAAAGGATGTCAAGAAGCTGGAGCGTGTCCAGAGGAGGGTGACCAAAATGATAAAAGATCTGGAAACCATGCCTTATGGGGAGTTACTTGGGGAACTAGGTATGTTTAGCCTGGAGAAGACAAGGTTAAGCGGTGACATGATAGCCCTGTTTAAAGATTTGAAGGGATGCCATGGCCCTTGAGGTCTCTTCCAACTCTATGAGTCTATGATTCTATGATTCTATGCTCCAGAGACTAGGACATGGAGCAAGTATAAGCATTTTAGCCACTGTGCCATCAGGACTCAGTAACAAATTTATTAGGTAGTCTTAAGTAGGAGATTGGACGTTGTTGGGGCATAGAGAGATGTGCTGTGTCCACTATGACCATGTGCAGAGTTGATCCACGCAGGCAGGATGCCACGAGAAGGCTCTTGGAGAGATGTCTGCAAAGGCTTTAGACAGAGAAGGAAAAAATCCTCCCACGCAGGCTTCAGCCTTGAGCTCCCGGCTTGCAGAAATAAACACTGTTGGACAGCAACGCTCTCACTCAAACAAGAAGGCTTTAATTCAGTTGTTCCAAACTATTTACAGGATCCCACAGAGTACCAAACAGCCGTCTGGATATTCACAGCTCTATATATAAATAGACAAAGTGCTCCACCAGATACCGGCCACAACAACCCAACACCGGAGATAATCACCTACTCCCTTTTATTGATGGTCTTGTGTGAAGTCATGTGGTGTCTTGCCACCAATGGTTTCATCCCCAGTGCAGGTTGCATCATACCATTTCCCATGATGCCCCCCTTGACTGACTTCACCAGCTGTGCATATTGCATCAGATGCCCCATGATGAACAGCTTCCAAATGCTGACTTATGCACACCTGCCACTTGAACTGTGGTTACCTCTGTTGTATTTCCACCTAGTGGCCACATCCATGTCATTTCCAGGCCAAGTGTGCCCCATGGTCCTGACAGACGTGATGACCCTTGAGGTCTCTTCTTGAGAACTCTATGATTCTATGATTCAATAAAATATTGCCAAGAAAACCCCACATAGGTTCACCTTAGGGTGACCATAAATTGGAAACAACTTGAAGGTATACAACAGCAACAAAGAAGCCAATATATTAAACTGATGCTATTGTATTTTGAGCACATCATGAGATGAGATGACTAATAGGAAAAGATGATAATGCTTGATAAAGTGAAAGATACAGTACTAGGAAAACAAGAATACCACATTACAGGTGGTTTGTTTGTTTGTTCTTAGCCTGACAGAAGGGGGGAAAGATACTAGTTTCACACAGAGAGAGCAGTTTTGAACAAAGTATATTTTGAACAAAGTAGATTTCTCAAGGGGGGCCAAACAATCTTTGAGATATCATCTTGCCATGTTGAAGTTATCACTTTCACCTATAATCTAATCCATGGTGATATTTCTTCACATCGCTATACCTCAACGGATCTGGATTAATCTTAGTACGCAGCATATTTTCATTACTTATTGTATCTCTCCCCAACCCAGCTCAAAAGATGTGTGCAACTGCAAGCCCTATCATCCCCAGACAGCATGATGCTGCCCAAAGAAGACACCACCCACAATATCCAAGATAGACTAAGTTTTTTTTAAAAGGCAATTTATACTTTATAGTTTAAGAAAGCCAGAAGTACACAGCTGTAGCAGCACAGTGATTAAAATGAGCTATGAACATAGGAAGTCTAGCTGAAAATCTCAGATTCAGTAATGTATTTATTAGGTAGTCTTAAGCAAGCCATTCTGTCTTACTCCTGCTACTTCACAGATGATAATACTGATCTACTGAACAAGGCTAGAGAAAGCATACTTGGGATCAGGTATACAAGAAGGTTTCAGTGCTTAAACGCATAGGTTGGCACCCTGTTTATGAATGACAAATAATATTGCAAGAGGGATTTAGGGCAGCTGCACAGGGCATTTGCATTGGTCTGATTTGAGTGCAGACTACCTTCATGTGGGAAGGGCAGTCCCACAGTGAATCTGGCCCATTTATCCCTTAACCTGCATTTTAAAAACCTACTTTTTGCTACAGATATTCACAGAAAATCTGGAGCATTCTGAAGCAACACCAAGTGACTGTTTGCACAGCTTTCCTCTGTGCCACCCAGTGCCAATGAGGTGTGAGTTGCTCCTCTAAGGTCAAAATGAAACACCCAGCCATGTGATCAATTCTGGGCACCTAGTTTTTTATCTCAGATGAAGCGACTTATGACAGCAGGGGTAGGCAACACAGCGGGACCCTGTGCAAACAGCCACCTGGCATCATACAGTTAATGGGGGTTGTTGGGCCAGCTTTGGGGCCAGAATACTCAGGGGCAGCCCAGAGTATTCTGGTCATTGTAGATCCACCCTTTGATCTCAAAACTGCTGGGGATTCATGTTTGCCAACATGCATGACCAAATGTGGCCCCCAAAACCTATTTTTGCTACTTGTCAACCCTCTGACTGAAGCATTTCTGAGATGCTGCAGATCAGGGTGGAGGGAAAAGATGTATGCATTGCTCTTCCAGTCACAGGATACTCTGAGAGACGCAATTGCAACAGAACCCTAAGGGTTCTCTCCAGGTGCTTATCTCAATGTGCCCCATGAATTGGAGAGTACTAGAGGTATTGGCTTGAATCCTGTGTCAATGTATACTTAACTAAGTATTTAACTATGGGGCTGTGCATACCAGCCATAAAGGCTGGGTTGGGGGAGGAGTTGGTGCATAGTGTCCATATGACACATCCCCTGGCTCCGTCCCCAGGATGGTGTGATGCCACCACACACTGCTGCACATGATGCAGGGCATCACAGCACTTCTCTGGTGCTGATTCTGCACGACACAGCACTGAAGGAGCGCTGTAAAGCCATGCTGATGTGACTATCACTTTTTGTGGCTCCTTTTTGCACCCAGCAAAAGCCATATCAGGGCCATGTTGTCTGGTTGCCGCAGCTCTGATCTGGCTGTAAAAGGGGTGTCTGAAGGCCTCCTTTCCTGGCCTGAGCCCCTGAAACCAATCTGGTCAAGTAGGTTGGGAGGAGTTACGATTGTGACAATACTGCCAAAACCATGACTTAGGGTATATCCACACAGCAGAACTGAAACAGTTTGACACCACTTTAACTGCCAATACTTCATCTTACAGAATTCTAGGATTTGTAGTGCGGTGAGGCACCAGTGTTCTTTCACAGACCAGGCTGAATACTTCACCACAATACCAATCCCTGGATAGAGTCATGGCATTTAAAGTGATATCAAACTGCTTTAATTCTTTAGGGTGGATATACCCTAAGTAGTGATTGAGAATATTAAACACTTCCCTAACCATAATTGTTTTGTATTCATTGCCAGACTGCAAATGTGCCTTTGTCAGACATAATAACAATGATGGAGCTCCATTGTGACAGTTACACTGACAATGCAGGATCTTGGCCACAATTAATAAACACTTAGCATGGTTTTTGTCAGAGCTCTTCATTTGTACTATGTGACACATGGTCCTAAGTGTGTGTGGTCAAATATAAATTGCACGTAGTTCCATTTACTTGCTAGTCTATTTAGGACTGTAGCCACAGCCTTCAAAATGCATTGCTGAGTTTTTCTCCTTATTGGTTCAACCACAGTCAGCAGCCGCTCTCTGTGTATGTAGGGGAGAAGAAGAAGCTAGGTTGCAAGGAGGGGGGATAGTTTTTACTTGTTATCTAGCAATAAAAGCAATAAAAATTGTACAAACTGCCAAATCTTTTTTGGAAGCCTACCAACCAGTAAACTCAGAGGCTTTGGAGATTCTTAATCTCCCTGCATTTTTATCTCAAGGCCAGTGCTGGGATGCAAACAGTGGGACATATTTAATCAGGGATCAGATTTTATCTAGTCATTGGTCTGGGACGAATGCGAGGAAGTGTTTATTGGTCCAGAAAGCTGAATGTACAGTTCCACCAACTGACCATCTTTGCAGCAGTCTTTTTCCCCACTTGATGGTAACATCTGATAGCTCATGAGCTGCTAGGAAGAGATTGATAGTCATGCTACATCTATGCATTTGAAAGCTGAAATTTCAACTCTCTGAGATTGCAGCTATTTCTGGCTGTAACAGTTCAACCCCCATCTCATCAGCTAGAAATATATTGTCAGGATGGAAGGGACAATGTTTGAAATTTGCTAGGTAGCAAAGGAAAGTAAACAATAAAGTGTAGGAGAGAGACCAGAGTTTCGTAGGCATTAGTTACTTCCAGATTACGGAGATAGCTCTTTGTAATTTGTTTCCATCAAGTGCTACTCAGGATCCAACTCTTTATTTGCAGCTAACTAGTTACTTGGAATCAATTCCTTCCCCCAGTGCTGAAAAGTCATAACTAAATGGCATTGTGATTGCAATTTTCAAGTAGTAACCTCTTCTTTTGCTTTGAAACTATAACTTTAATATACTTCTAGACATCATTAAATTCTGGGACAAGGTTATCATATGGTTAAATAGGACTTTGTGTTGCTGTTTCATGCTCTTCAGTAGAGGTGAAAAATAGATATATGCTAAGTGTAGTTTTTTGTGGGTTTTTCAGGCTCTGTGGCCATGTTCTAGAAGAGTTTATTCCTGACGTTTCACCAACATCTGTGGCTGGCATCTTCAGAGAATGCCAGCCTGAAGATGCCAGCCACAGATGCTGGTGAAACATCAGGAATAAACTCTTCTAGAATATGGCCACACAGTCCGAAAAACCCACCAAAAAATGTCCCAAAATGTTTCAGCTGAAGTGTAGGTACCATATTTGTTGCTGTGAAAAGAGGACTCCCTGACATGAATTACTCCCAGTGATTTTTTCAGGTTTTGCAAAGGATTGTATTCATACCCACTGTTCAAAATGACTACAGGTTTATGCTGACCGTGGATTAAAGAAGATGCATTGGCAAGAGATTATTTAGGATGCAAATAAGAGATTATGCAGTCAGGAAGATGGTTGATTCCTCAGACTGGAGTGACATGAACAAACATGCCTAGGGCAATTTATTGCATTGATAGTCTCTATAAACACAGTATGTAAAACAAAATGTAGCCGAGGCTCATTTGATTGTGACATGGCCGATCCACAAGGAATATCAAAAACATCTAATGAGGGCAAATTTGATATCTGATTCCTTATAGCTATGATGGGGAATATGTGGTTCTACAGATTTTATTGGATTGTAGGTCTTGTGATTCCTCTTTAGGGACGTAATTCTTCGCTAATTTCCTTCTGAAAGGAAGCAAAAGTAATTTGAGTAATTTTCATCTTTCTGTGAGAATGTCTCCAAAAACTGTAGTGTTTTTAATGACTATTTGTGGTTCAGGACCTACTCTGCACTCCACCTTCCCAGGAAACAACAATTTCTATGAAGAAAACAGCACTTTCTGCACAATGTTGTTTTCTGTGCAAAAAATAGCCATGCGTGAATAAGTCCTGAATTGCAAATATTCTTGTCAATCCATTATTCTCCTCATCATTGTTTCCTACCCTCGAGAAAATGGTTTTCAGTGAATTTTCAGATTTTTTTTAAATATTCTTCCCATTCTCATTCCAGTTCATAGGATACATTGTGAAGGGTGGACTAGAGCTGGAGTCCAACCACATTTGAAGAGCCTTGTATTCCCCATCCCAGTTGAAGACAAAATAGCCAAGATTCAGTTAGCTCACTAGTTTCCACCAATGCACTGATATGAGGTATACTGGGAGGTAATTCTTTCTTTCTTATTCATACTCCTGGTGTACAGTAGCTGACATTGAAGGTATGGTGAACCAACAGTGAAGCGAAAGAAAGGCCAAATAGTATGATGATCCTACAAACAATGCCTGATTGACAAGGTTCTAGTGTATTAATGCAAGAAGAACCACCTCGGATGAAACCAAAGATCCATTGATTCCAGGGTCTTGGTTCTCACTATGATCAGTCAAATACCTCCAAGCAACCTAGAATCATGACTTGAATGAGACAGAGAAAGGAAACTATGGCGGGATACATTCCTCCTCAGCGCCTCTCTTTCCTATGCAGGAGCGCCACAGCATACAAATTGCGTGGTGTTGCTGTGCAGGAAAAAAGGAGCCTGAAAAGACGGCTCCTTTTTGCAGCACCACATAGCACCAGAGATGGGGAGGTTGTGTCACAGCTGCGCAGCCCTGTTTGGAGGCTGCGCAGCTGTAACATAACCGTAATGTGCCATGTCTGGCAGGTGCGCTATAGCTGTGGTGTCCTCATCACGTGCAAGGGCTGCTGGGCGTGTGGGCACTCCACCCACCAGGCAGCCCTCGCATGTGATGAGGGCACCTCAAACGCCTATCTATCCAGCGTCTTTGACTCCAATGCTCTTTAAGTGGCTTTTTCTCAGCCATCCCCCTTCATGGGATTCTTGTCAGGATAAAAGTATGAAGAGATGGGAAGAGTTATCACGAACTTTACTTTTAATGCCTTATATATTATTTCTTTCTTTAAAGCATTTATATCCCACTTTCCTAAACAATTCAAGGGAGTAAGAGTATTTTTAAGGCAAGCTGAGCTAATGGTATGGAAAGCCATCAAGTGGTCCAAACAGAGCCAAGAGGTTCTGCTAGAGTGCTGTTTTACAACTTACAAATGCAGGAGAATTCATTTCACAACCAATCCTGGAATGTGGTTGAAATTGATCCAGATAGCCCAGTTATAGTGGGATCAAAAGAGGGCTGTTCCCCTACTTCCCATAGAGATCTCACTGCTGCATCATGCAAACTTGTTGGCATTCCACCTTGTGCTCCCCTGTAGAAATGATAGGATGAGATTTAGAAAATGAATTGGGGAAAAATCCAGGTCAAGATATGACTTAGTTGACCTGGAAACCATGGGCATGTTAACAGCCTAACAAAGCCCAGAATACAGTGATCTTTTGAGGTGATATGAGTAACTAGAAATATGGCCCCTCTGTTTGGTTGCTTGAACTTGACAGCGTTAGCCGGCATCCTGTCAGCCAACTATGATGTTGTGATTTAGACTTACAACTTTGTAACTCTTTCCTATCCACATGTATGATTGTGGCACCATTGCCACAATTGTAAATGCCCCCCAAATCCAGCTTCCCTGAGGTTCCCTGTTCTGTGGCACTGGTGAGCAAGGTGTTGGAGTGTCCAACTACATTTTACTAGTACCCTATAGTTTGAGGAGCTGAAACAGTGAGTAGCAGATGTGCAGAATCCTGTGACAACTCCTTGGTGCATCATGACTCACTGGTGAGAGCGGACTTGCCACATCATCCTTCAGAGTCTCACTAGTGCTACAGAACTCAGTCCCTTGTTGCAGCTGCCTATATTTTAAGTTGGGTTCAGAGGGACAGATCAGGAGATGGAGTGTAGCCACAGAATCACAGCTATGTATCTAATGCAAGTTATTACCCAAAGCTCTCAGGACAGAAACTAATTATAAGGAATTTCCCACATTTAGAGGTTTCCCACATATTATCATTGAATGGTTCTCATTTTTAGTCATTGCCAACTGTCCTTGTTTGGGCTGTTTCCATGGTAGGATTTATAGGAGTTCACAGCTACATTTCTGTTTGTTGTTCCGAGAAGGAAAGATGGAAAATAAGGTGTCCCTCCGTATATGCAATGTGTTGGTAAAATAAATATATAAATAAAATCCAATCTCCATTTGGAGGTACTAAATTCCCCCCAACTCTTTCCAGATGGCTGGGAGATTTCTCCCAGGTGGTAAATATATTATTAAGAACTCATTTCACCGTGAAATTGACTATTCAAAACACAGACAGAAGTTAATATATTAGGACAACCTGTCTGAAACCCTGCATTAGAAGAAAATTTATTTTTGTTTAATATAAAATCTTGTATTACACATGTGGCCCTTTCCCTTAAATTTCACACTGGTAAGGTCACCCCCAGGCTAGTACAAATGTTTCGATGTCAAGATAACATGCTGTTTGCGTAAACCTCACTCCCTTGTCCACATGCAGTTATCCACAACAAGCCCCATATTTAGACCAAGAATAGAGTGTGCTTAGGGAGGGATTCTTATTTATTAGCATTCCAAGGGGCTTTTAAAACAATTCATAAATAGAAATCAAATTGGAAAACATAGCACAGAAGTTAAAACCTATGGTACTTGCCTGCACATTTAAAAAAAAAGCATAACAAGTGTGCCCACTTTCTTAAAAAAAGCTGCCACAGAATAATAATGTTGTTGTTGATTATGATGCTGATATTGCAGTGTTCACGATAATCATGGCTGGCATTCCATATTGCAGTTACAGATTCATAACGGAGAGTTATAGGTTTGTAAGTGCTCCGTATTTACCAACAGTACATAGTCACAATCGCAGCATATTGGAAATGCCCTCTCAAACCTACTTTGCCAGGCAGGATGAAGAGATGAAGATCTGTTCATTTGGCAATCAGGGCCAGGGCCGGCTCATCCATATAGGTGAACTTGGCAGCCACCTAGGGCGGCAAAATTTAGGGACAGCGCAGCGGCTTTTTTGTATATTTTTTTGCATAACTAAACAATATTAAGTGAAAACTCATTACAACAAGCAACGTAAATGTAAGCTACCCTATGACCGTTTCTTTGTACAATGGCCAAAACATAAATGTGCCCCCCCCCCAGTATCCATGGTATGGTTTTTAAATGGTTTTTTGACTAATTCTCAGTACTATGATGAACGATTGGAACCTAGGTTTTATGTCATGTTTAGGTTTAACAAATGAAACAGCAGAAATCAAGGGGTGAAAATAATTGTGAGGAGTGACAGGGGGTGCCAAAATATTTCTCACCTAAGGTGGCCAAATACCTAGAGCCGGTCCTGACTAGGGCACAGGAGGAGGATGCTCTCACCCAACCTACCACAAGCAAGTGAGGTTCTGACAATCAAAAGCAGGACTGATATCACAATTCCTTGTTGCAGCCTTCTTCACTGGTTTGTACTTGAATGCACAAGTGTGTGGAAACATCCTCCTCCTGCACCCCGATCACAGGCTGAACAGACCTCCATCTCTTCACTTGGCTGCTGCGTAGTAAAGTAGTTAGTGGAGGTCATGCTAGGAGAACCTACCTAGCTACATAAATTAACTAAGTTGGTTGTGTAGAATATGGGCTGTTATTTCTATTTATAATTTTTAAATTGTGTTGAACATGATAGAAAAATAGGTTGTTGCCTTATACAGACAACTGGTCCATCTAATGCACTATTGTCAACCTTGCTTAGCATTGGCTCTCCAGCGTTTGGGGCAGGATCCTTTCTACCTGGATATCCTGCTTCCATTCAAGTACAAACCAGCCCCAAGTGCACTTAGCTTCTGAAATCAGGCAAGGCTGGTGTGTTGAGGGTCATATAGTGGTAATTTGGGATGATTTGCATAATGAGATTGGATGAACTCCCAACATAGGTTGTATCTGACACCAACTGAATATATCTTTGCCCAGACATTTCGCTAACCATTTACCTGGAAAGTTAACCCCAGTGATTTTATATTTTATTGCATTTTTATTACTTAGGTTTACCATAATTCAATCTAATTAATTAATTAATTAATTACATAATTAATACCCCACCTTTCTCCTGAATGAAGCCCAAGGCAGCAATGGAAAATTATAAGCTGCTTTGGGATAGTTGCAATTAAAAGAAGTATAGGAATGTTCCAATACAATTAAAAAATTGAAATAAGTGTAGAACTCATTCAACTATCTGCAAAATTTACTTGATTTCTAATAGGAGGTTACACACACCAAAGCAGCTACTACTGAGGACAGGAGTCTGTGTGACACTGGCATTTAAAAAGAGGGCATGGAACTCAGATGCAAAGTCTCTGTGCAGGGCATGCTGTTTAGCCTATAGCACAGATGTGAAAAGTGAAACAAGCCACTGGAGTTGTGACCTTGTTATATTGGTCAATGAGGTTTTTCATTAGCTTAACCACGGTGTGATGTCAGTAATAAGGAGGCGTAAGAAATCCACTCTGTCAAGTTTTAGTTGAGCTTTTTCTGGATTCATCCAATTCACTCCTCATAGACCAAAACATTGAACCAAACACAATTTCCAGACAAGAAATCATATACTTTTAAGCTTGCTCTATATTTCAAAAGCAAACAAAATGAAAAAAAAAGGTTTCATGATATACATATTTGGAAAATGAACAAATAAATCTGCATATAATTTTAAAACACCCACAAAGACATGGATATACAAAAACACAAACTTTTGTAAAATGCACACCAAAAATATCTACAGATTTCTCTCCAGATGATTGCAAAAGCCCTTAAAAAGCTGGGTCAGACTGAGGTTGGAGTGGAAATATAAGAAAATAGACAAGATGAAGCTTATATTTGCCCATCCTTAGCTGGTAGATTAGAGGAACAACAGCAGAAGACACTAACAACTGCACAAGACACTAAGAGAGGGAAAGATTGTATATGATGTGAATAGAGTACCACTCAGACATACTTTACAAAGTCCCAAAATAAGTTGCTCGCTGCTAATATCTCTGAAGTTTGATATCATACACATGGCACATTTTTTTTTAAAAGGCAGAAACATTATAATGACAGATGCAACCCATTTGTTTATTATCATGCCCCTTCCCAGTCCAGGATCATGGCACAGTGATATAGACAAAGAGGGTGGCAGATCTAGCTCTTAAGATCTGGGGCAGAACAGAGGAATGTGCCCAGGTAACAGACAAAGAGGTACTCTCTAGCAGCCACAAGACACAGATACAAATCAGATAATACCTACCACAAGTGAATGCAGACAACAAAAGGAGGGTTTGCAACTGGGCAGAGCAGATTATAGAAAACACATTGCAATCAAACAGGTGGAAGTCTACTAGAACTTAAATATACCAGTCTCATATCAGAAAGGTGGTTGTTGACACCCGACCTTTCTGGAGGCTGCAACAGTTTTGCTCTTAACTCTCAGCTAATGTGATTGCAAGCTCTTTGAACCCTGCTTCATTGCCTGACCTTGCTACCAAACCCCCTTTGGATGAAATACCTTGATGGATGATTTGTCTGGCTTGATTCTGAGAACTCTAAACATTGGCCTGGTAGTTCTGGTAGGACAGCTTTATGATCCTACAGAAGTCCTCGTCGTGGCTGACTGCCAGGACTTAATATGACAGTTTTGCCATTCTTTGGGTGGTGGTGGTGGGGACATGGCCAGTATTCCACACCAGTTACTTTATTAAGTATACTTAGAATAATAACTTTTATGCCCCCCTCCTGCTGATCAAAATGTCATTCACCTTCATCTGATTGTCAGTAAAATGGACGTTCTTCTCCCCATGCAGCTGATGCCTGGTAAAGCAGGTTGGGGAGAGGTGCTACAATCATGGCAATAGTCTCACAATCATGACTAAGTAGAAATCATGAATATGGAACAGTTATCTAGATTTAACTCATCCGTAACTCCTTTGTATTCACAATTTCTACTTAGTAGCGCTTGTGAGACTATTGCCATGATCAAGATGCTCTCCCCAACATACTGTGCCAGGCACCAGGTGCTTAGGAAGAAGGGGGTTTACGCTGCCAGTGATCAGAAGATGGGTGAATTATGCTTCCATCAGGTCTGGAGAGTGGAGAAGGTTGGGCCAGGAGAGGTTACCTGCTTAAGTAAGTACATGATGCAGAATACTGGCCATGGGATATTTCAATAAGTGGTAGTGAAATTCATCCAGGATGAATGGTCAAGGGGCAGTTAAATAAACATCATAATTATGTGATCATGCAAAAGTTCTTGCTTTCAGTAGATTTTTTTTGTATGGAGAAAGGCCAAGATTACCAACACCTCTTTTACACTGCTTTACTCCCCCTCCCCCCCCGGTGAAATTAAGATGCTAATGTGAAATGCAATTTAAATGGCAAATGTATTCCAGAAGAGTTGTATGTCTATACTTCCACATGGGGCACATAACCAAACAATGGACGTTATCAGACAAAGGAAATTGGAAGTATAATCCAATGGCAATCCGAACGCAATCATGGGGTTTAACATTATTGCGTGATAGACTACCACATGCAAATTCGGGCAATGGCATGCTATTTTCAAGCAATGGAAAGCCAGTTCAAAAGCAATTAGCATTCATGTAAATTTGCTGAACTAGCAAATTCATGTAAATGCATTCTGGCCCCACTTTCTTTTCATTCAAAATTAAGAGTCCAATGATGAAAAAAGTCCCTCCATCTTAGAGTGATATTCCTTTGTTCAAATGACTTAAAAGTCAGTCTGAAATACTGGTTTCTCCTGAGGAAGAAGAGAGAGCATTTCATACCTAGACAAAGTTCCCACAGCTGCTGGCTAGTGTTGGAAATGTGGCACCCTAAAAACAACAGTTCCTTAGGGTGAGCTATCAGGACAACAGGTTGGAATACCTCCCTTGCTACTGAAGGACCCACACAGGATGGATAAACTCTGCTCATTCAGGCTGACTTGACTTTCCACAAAAGGAATATGCCCAGTTGAAGTTGGGACTTCACCATGCAAGTTCCTTCCTGGGACCGTCTCTGGTTCCAACCTCTCAGCTCTGGCTCCTGGCTTTCCCTAAGTGCTGACATACAGCTTAGCTCTGACACTGTCGTCTCTTTCACATCACACAATTACAGCACTTTGATACCACTCTAACCGCCATGATTGCATCTTACAGAATCTCAGGATTTCTAGCTTAGTGAGGTACTAGAACTCCATGGCAGAGAAGTCTAGATACCCCACCAAACTACAAATCCCAGGATTCCACAGAATGGAGCCATGTCATCTGAAGTGGTAACAATGCGGCATCATTACATAGTGTGAAAGAGATCTTAAAGCAATTCTTTGGAAACTTTGCTTTGTCGTGGGCTGGATGCAGAGGGGGGTGAAGCAAAAACTAAACAGGGCCATATGAGAGTCAGGCTGCATTCATGCTTTGAAGTTGAAAACTTTCTTCAGGTGAAAGCACAGCCTTTAAAATTCAGATACAGTTCGGTACCAAAACTGACTACCTGAATATTGCAAAGCCCAGCCCTTCCTTTTTAGTATCTTTGGCTTTCAGCACTAACTCTAAATGTCATATCTGAAGGCCATTGTTGCTGATCATAGAATTAATTTATTAGTCAGCCGTTAATAAGAAATTATAGGACTCTGTCTAATTAATGGGGCCACTAAAGCATTTAGCCAATCAATTATTGTGACTTAAGCAATTATTTACTTAAACTAGAGTGTGCTGGAGAAAGTCATGACTATTTCTGTGACTGCTTTGAAGTAATTTAGCAAATTAGAAATAAATTAACCCTGGGAGGGATTTGGGACAAATACCCTCCAAAAGAGAAGGGTAAACAAGATATTGTTTGAGTACAAATCAGCCTTCTCTACATTCCAAGGGGAAAAAGAAAACCAACACAAAATTATACCCTCAGGGGAATATTCAACTGGAGAGGATGGAAATGGAGCCAGCAATCAGTAGCAATGTACCTGAATATAACCTGCTGTTTTGGAAAGTTTGTTTAGCAAAAAGAGAGATGGAAACACTTCACATTCATTTTAAAAACTCTGTATTTCTACAGCCAATTTCACATGCTCAAAGGGCTTCAGACGCATCCTCTCAGCCAAAAAATAAAGAGAGAAGAAAAATTCTTCTAGATATTATAATTTATTATGATTAATGTTGGCCACTATACTCTATTAGCTATTTAGTTAAATATGCTTGATGGAAGCATCCTTCACCCGTGTTCTGATCTCTCGCAGAATGGACCTCCTTCTCCCCATGAAACTGATGGCCAGTAAAGTAGATGGTAGAGGAAGTTACAATTGTGGCAGTTGTGTCCAAGCAGAGATCACTGATATAGAACCATTATGGATGAATAAATCAAGTAAACTGTTCAGTATTCACAATTGTTATTTTGATTGTGACACTGTTGACATGACTGTAATTCCTTCCATTTAACTACCAGCTGCATAGGGAGAAGAATGTCCATTCTGCTGGCAATTGGAGCACAATGACATTTCCATCAGGTTTTGGGTGGACAGGCCAGGTGAGGTTACTTAGTTAAGCACACTTAACTAAGGTGCTGATACAGAATACTGGTCAGTATTACAATTGTTATTACTGTTTCTGGCAGCCTAAAATCTCATCTAGCCCTAACCTGGATGGTTTGCATCTTAAATCTGTCATCTAGCAAGTGATAGTATTATTTCCACATCTTTTGTAAATCACGAAAACTTTTTATAATGGATTTGCAATGATTTCATATATTGTCCCTTTCTACTTCTCCCTTTTGGCCACCACTTTTGTATACACTGCTTTGCAGTGGTTTCACTCCTATCTCTCGGGAAGGTTCCAGATGGTGTCGCTTGGCGACAGTTATTCGGCCAAGAGGGAGCTCAAATCGGGCATCCCTCAAGGCATGATACTGTCACCAATGCTATTTAACATTTACATGAAGCCACTGGGTGAGATCATCCGAAGACATGGGGCGGGGTGTTATCAGTATGCTGATGACACCCAAATTTACTTCTCTATGTCTCAGATTGTTAAAGTGACCAAGGAGGGCATCTCCCCCCGAATGACTGCCTGAGGTCAGTAATGGATTGGATGAGGGAAAATAGACTTAAGCTGAATCCAAATAAAACGGAGGTACTCATGATAGGTAACCCCAATCCGTGCATGGAGATAAGTTCGCCAGTTCTAGATGGGGTCGCACTTCCCCTGAAGGACTGCGTCCACAGCTTGGAGGTGCTCCTGGATTCGTCGCTTCATCTGTCCTCTTAGATTGACGTGACAGCCAGGAGTGCCTGCTATCAGCTTCGGCTGATACGCCAGTTGCACCCCACCTGGAGCAGCGGGACCTAGAAACAGTTGTACATGCTCTAGTAACCTCTTGTCTTGACTTCTGCAATGCGCTCTACATGGGGCAACCCCTGTGCCACATCCGGAAGCTTCAACTGATACAAAACATGACAGCCAGACTGTTCGCCGAAAATTCGGGTTCAACCAAATTACACCTATTTTAAAGTCACTTCATTGGCTGCCTATTAGCTTCTGGGCTCAGTACAAGGTGTTGGTTACCACCTATAAAGCCCTACATGGCTTGGGTCCATTCTACTTGAAGGAACGCCTCCTCCCATATAGTCCTCCCCATACACTCCGGTCCTCCGGGAAAAACCTCCTACAAATAAGAAAGACCAGATTGGCGGCAACCTCCTGGAGATCTTTCTCGGCTGCCACCCCAAAAATTTGGAATGACCTGCCGGAAGAAATTCACCAACTATCCTCGCTGGAGGCTTTCAAAAAGGCAACAAAAACCCTTCTCTTCCGGCAGGCCTACCCAGACTGAAAATTGCCCAGAACCAATTGAATCTTTTCCACACCTCTTTCATCGTGGATTGTGCAATAATTGTGATGTGTTGTTATATATTTTAACTATGTCCTACTATGTAATTTTAAATTTGGGTGGGAGGGTTAGACAGGGTTTTTGTGGGTTTTAATGTTTGATTTTTATGTACTATATAATGTTGTTACCCGCCTTGATCCCCAAAATGGAAGAGGTGGGATATAAATAAATATTTAATTCATTTTCATTCATACAATTGACCCTTCATATATACAGGGTTTTTTATCCACGGATTCAAGCACTCATGGCTTGAAATATATGTGTGTGCATGTGTGTGTTCAAAAACTAAACCTTGATTTTGCCATTTTATATAACGGACACCATTTCACTATGCCATTATATTTAATAGGACTTAAACATTCATAGATTTTGGTATCCACAGGGGGTCCTGGAACCAAATCCCAGCATATACCAAGGGCCCACTGTAAATGTTTTTCAAAAGGTTCTTAGGGTGCATTACCTAATTACAGTCTTTGGAAAAACTTTATAAATTATTGTTGCACCTTTTTTGTTGCAGATTGTGTGTCCTGAGTTTGAGAGGTGGAAGAGACAAATAGAGAGGATTGGCCAAGGCTGCATAGTAAGTTTGTTGCAAAAATCTGGAAATATGATTGTGGGTTTCTGGGACTTCCATTCAAAAATTAGATTTTCCAGTCCTTTCTTTAAACTACAGAAGTGAAATATGAACTGGAGATTTACTAGTTCATGACTCAGTCACTTAACCACTATAATATACCTGATCTTAGCCCTAAAACTGTAAGCTACCGTGATCAACATTAGAAGTGTGTGTATAAATATTCTGAATAAATACATATTGCAGGCAGGGAAGCTATGATCAGACTAAGAGTCCATTGCTCACCATGATTTTATGACTGGGGTGACACCTTAGCTTTTCAGCTCATGGTTCAATTTCTTATTCACTATGCTAAATTAGTTCTCATTATGAAGTAAGGAGCCTTCATACTACAAGGATAACCAGAAGTGTGTTAAGTGAGTGCAAACTTAATTTCATGCTAAACTGCATGAAAGGTCCTCTACTTGCTAAATCTTTCCTGGTTTCAAATGTTGCTGGTTTAATAGCATCTCTGTTTGAGGAACAGATAATCTCTATGCATATACCATAAATGATCAAACTATTCAATCAAGTCAGGTGTTGAAAAGAAAGCATTATTTACTAAGTGCATGTGGGTAACATTAAATCCAGGATGGTTTGTTCAGTTCTTCAATTTGCTAAAGAGGGACTTTGACCAACACTCTTACTTCCTGAGTGTTGGTATAAGTTACTGATCTTAACTTCACCAAGGCTTTTATGAGGAGCATGTAATTTATCTGAAGAGTTTTGAACACCTGAAACACTTAGTAATCATATAAGCACTTAGTAACTATAAAAATATAAATTAATATCTCCCCCACCCCCTGCTGCATGAATCCACAACGGTGCCAACAACTATATGGTACTGGGGTGGGAATCATGCAGCCCTGCCAATGTTGCTAATCTACAATGGCTGATGGAAACTGCAGTCTAGGAGCACCTGGAGATCAACATGATGTCCATCCTAGATGAAGCTAGTCATAAAGATATTCACCATGCTTTTGGGAAACATCAAGGTTTGCAGAACAACAATAGCAACAACAAATTTAATGGTAACTCTAAGTAAAGAAAAAAATTAGTCTATTCATCTTCATCATCAACAATAATTCAAATATGGATTGTGCATGGTCACAGAAGTCATGTAATATTGGCGTAACATGATGTATGTTAGGAATATACATATGCATAAGTGTCCCTTACATGTACAGATGCCCTTTTTTGAGGCATTGTGGGAGTCAGTATTTCCTTCCTCCCTCCACAGTTTCCTAAGCCCCCTCCCTAAACTTCCTGGAAAACTCCTAAAGCCACCCCAAAAAGTCATTCCATGCTTTAAGGCAAGCAGGCAAAATCAGATGCCTAGCTACTCTCCATAATCTGATGTTAAGTGATGATATCATAGCTGAGATTTGCCAGGGTGCTCTGAGGGTATCAACACTGCTGTAACAACTGTGTGTCTGCCTATAAGGTTGTAACCAGATGCGTCATTGATCCTGCCTGCTTGCTGCAAGGTTTAGAATGGCAACAGCAATAGCAATAGCAATAGCACTCATATCTCTATACTGCTTTATAGTGCTAAGCACTCTCTAAGTGGTTTGCAATGTGTTAGCTAATTGTCCCCAACAAGCTTGGTACTCATTTTATTGACCTACAAAAGGATGAAAGGCTGAGTCAAACTGAAGCCCTGCAAGACTGGACTCACATCATTTCGACTGCAGTACTGGCATGAAACCATTGTGCCATGCGGGCTCATGCAGAGTGGCTTCAGGAGTGTTATAGGGGCTGAACAGAATGCCTCTAAGGGGTGGCCAGCAGCCACCACTTTCAGCGCCAGATAGGGGCCATGGCAACTGGCCCCAATCTGGCCTTTCTATGGCACAAAAATAAGCTGCAAAAAGAAGCTCTTTTTTGCATCACCAA
This sequence comes from Sceloporus undulatus, assembly GCF_019175285.1. Lineage (NCBI taxonomy): Eukaryota > Metazoa > Chordata > Lepidosauria > Squamata > Phrynosomatidae > Sceloporus > Sceloporus undulatus. The sequence continues at coordinate 139,925,823 of NC_056527.1, forward strand.
AAGGGCACCATAGCTGCCAGCGCCACAACTTTTCAGCACTTCTTTGGCACTGTGTCATCTGGATGCAGTGCCAGCAGAGTGCCATTATGCCACCCACCATATGGTGGGACGCATGGCATCATGCGCCATGGAGGTGGAATCGGGGTGTGCATCATGCGGATTCCACACCCCCACTCCGCCCCCATGTTGGCTTTTGATGCTGGTCTGTACAGTTTCAAAATAAGTGAGCAGGAGAGTATATGGCTCAGTGTAACATAGGTCAGTGTATGTATCTTTACACTATGCTAAGGAGATTTGGGGCTGAGTTACAGGGGGCAAAAAGAGTGAAGGAGATTTTATGTACACTAATGAATTACACCTTTCTGATTGGTTATACAGTTCAACCCTGGCTCCTTGAACACTGCTAGTTCAGTGCCTCTTTGCCAGGGTAGCCGGACATCCTCCTTTCCCCAGACATGTGCTACATTTCAGCCTTCTATTCAGGAAGAATTCCAAAATATCCTCCATTTTGAGCACGATCAAGAAGCCTGAATTTATATTTATATTAGTGTGTTTAGCTTTTTTTTTTTTTTTGTAATTTTATTTTTATTTTGTATTTCCCCACCACCACTCCCTTCTCCTTTTGTGTCGTGTCTTCTTAGATTGTAAGCCTGAGGGCAGGGAACTGTCTAACTAAAAGATTGTATGTACAGCGCTGTGTAAATTTACAGCGCTTTATAAATAAAGGTTAATAATAATAATAATAATAATAATAATAATAATAATAATAATGCCATACATTTTTCTTGAACGTTCTACACTTTGCAGATCATTGTCCTACTTTGCAGTTATGACATCTGGTCACCCTGCTCTTTGTCTCCAGGTTCATGTTCTTATTATATGATGGATAGCTCCTCTGTTAGTTTGAGCAGGGATTTGAAGAATATTTGAAAATATTTTTTAAATGATCAAGAACATATTTTCTAGACGAAACCTGGATTGAGGAGAATTTTCACAGTTTGGGATTTATTTTGTGCAATTTTGCACAGAATATAGCCTTTTCAGCCCAGAAAGTTCTATGCCAAAATGTTCTAGACAGAAAATGCTGTTTCCTACACAGAAAAGGTTGTCTTCTGTGCAAAAACAATTCTGTGAAAATTCTGCACAAGATAAGTCCCAAATTGCGAATAGGCTTCAAAAATGGTATAGTTTTCAAAGACTTCCTTGCGGCAAGAAGCAAAATTGCTAAAAGTATTCAATACTTCTTTTGAGAAGAAAATTTAGAAAGAATTACATCCCTATTTTTGAGCTAAATTGACAACAAGCCTCCACGGTTTGGGCTCACCTTAAAACCTATGCCACAAAAGACGTGGTTTTGCTGCAAAGAGCTGCAGCGCTGCTGCAAAATGCTGGCCTTTATTTCAGGATGAATGCCTCAAATGTGGGGATCTATCATTAATAAAGTTTGCTTCTGACCTGCTAGGCAACTTCCCTGAGTGTCTGATTAATTAATATTTTCTTATATTATTATTGTTATTATTATTAGTGCACATTCATGGCTGAGAAAGGATTTGAACCCTGGTCCTGCTCCAGCATCCAGAACAGGACACCTCATATGGGGAATTCAAATTGCTCAGCTTTGGTACTTGCAGAAATGAGATATGTTCTTTCGATATCTTAAGATTTGATATTCCTTACATTATTTTAAAAGTACTGCTCAGCTTTTTATTCAGGAAAAGGCCAAGAGGACAAAGAGGGAGGGGTTATGTTAAATGACTCTCTCTAGGATGACTTTCATAAATCCAGTCCCCACAAAGCAGCAAATACATTCTTAACTCCGATTTGTCTGCTACATCCCTCCTGGTTTTCATTCTCCTCCATCTTCTTTCGCTCATGGAATAAGAGATCATTAATCTAGTCAGGGGAAATGAGACTTTCACTCACATAGAGAAACCCATCTGAAGTTCACACAAAAAAGTAACACATTACCTCGATACCCTGACAGATCTATACATGTATGAATGAGATTATTCTGGGGGTGAATACCTTGCTTCTCTTTCTTCCCTTCACTGTTTCCGTTATTCATTCAAGACACCAGAAAACCCAGCTGCTACAAATAGCCAACACTGGCTTCACAAAGGAAAGAGAAAGTCGAAAGGGGGAGGCAGGCAGACGTCCGCAGACATAGATCCTTGTTCTTTCCGCAGATGCAAATGCTAATAGCATTTGACAAATCAGTAATTTGTGTTTTTTTTAAAACCATAATTCATTTAGTGTGCTGTGCTTTATTACTGTACATTTTACACATTGGTGCACAGAAGACATTGCCAGCTCTTTCTTTCTTTATTAAACAATTTTATTCTTCTCTTTTAGCAATCATTCATTCATATGAGCAGTGTAATAGCCTCAGGAGGGAGGAAAGGAGAATAAAGAAACAGAAAGGGGAAAAAAGGAGAGGAGGAAGAGCTGAACACATCAAAATTAGAGAAACAGAAATTGGAAGGACGGGGGGGGGGGATCTCGGTCAGCGGTGGGGCAAAGAACTGATCGCATGTGAGCTAGAAGATCCCAGAGGGCTGGATGAACGCCAGGTAATTTGGGTTATTTGCCTTGGCAAGGGTGCCCATGGCAAGGTTAAATATACCTGTAGAATGAAGCTATATTTTTTGAAGGCCCCTCAAGAGAGGCATTTGTCCCCTGCCGGTGGTGAGATGTATTATCAGCTGAGACAGGAAAGGAAATTGATAATTCACGAAGAACTGGAAATAAGAACACAAGGTAAAGGTATGGTAGAGAGATATGATATGGTCAAGTAATGGTTATTCCAAAAGCAAGGTGGGAGAAAAAGAGAGGAGGAACAACAATAACAACAACAACTGTGAAAAAAAAGAGTTGAATGAAAAAATATATCTCATCAATGAATGGCAATTTCAAGGAGAATGAAAGGAGCTTTCTTACAGATTTTGATTCAAAGACCCCTTTGATTTGTATTGGTTCTTGTGAGCTCCATGAGATATCTTGGCTATCCTACTGAATTTGATGGACTATTATTGTCAAACAGGTTAAGACATAAAGGAATAAAGAAGAGAAGAAGGTTTTATGGCCATGGCCAATAATATCTCAGGTTCTTATCCAGCCAGCCCACATAATATAAATGCAGCGTAGGAGCTCCCACTCCCAGAATATGTGCTCATGTAGTCAAACAGATTAAGCTATGCGACACTGTCTGCATCTGCACTGCAGAATTAATCCATCTTGATACCGTTTTAACTGCCATGGCTCAATGCTATCAAATTCTGGGAGCTGTAGTTTGTGGTGCCACCACAAACTATAGTTTCCAGAATTCCATACCATTGAGCCATGGCAGTTAAAGTGGTATCAAGATGGATTATTTCTGCAGTGCAGATGCAGACAATGTTACAAAGCAAATTCAAAGTGAGGATAATGCTTTCTGTCCCCATTCTAAATAGGCAAATACTTTCTCCCTGTTTACTTCTGCTCATGGGAGGACACATTTCTGGGGTAAAGAAGCCTCCTTTTTGCTCTGTCTTATAAGGAACCCATCTTTTTGCTGAAAAGATGTTACCTATGTTGGCAAGCCTCTAAGAAAGCTTCATAGTACCTTCAATACCCTGTTGGCTAAGAAAAGAGAGGGATGCGACGGTTGCTTTAGCCTGGTTGCCTTGCCAAGAAAGGTGTTGTCACTCAGGAATAGAAAAAGAAGCAGACAAGCTGACTCTCTCTTTCAAGGACTGAGGAAGAGAGATAAATAAATTCTTTGGGTGAAATTCAGAAGCAGAAGGACAGAGAGAATGTAGTGTACTTACATATACAGACGCCAGCAAAGAGTCCACATAATCCCATTAACACAGCCTCTATCTCCCTCATGGGACTACTGAGCTGAGGAAGGAATTCATAATTAAGACAAGCAAAAACAGCTTCAGTGGTATGTCTTAAGAAAAGGTAAAGATGGCGATATTATATGGGGTAATGCTGTAGTGGTGGGGAGTCGGTATCAGAGACTGAGCAAAGAAATATTATTTAATAGATCTCTTAGCTGTGTTTTATTTCATTTTCTCCATACATTGAGACTGGCCAAATTAAGAGGGGGGGGGGCTGATGGAGAGGGAAGGATGGGCACAGAGAGAGAAACATCTGAATCTCTATAAAGTTGGTGCCAAGAATTATTGCACCTTTGTGCTATTGCTGCACATGAACTGCAAGTGGCAGCCTTCGTACCAAGGAATCATCTTTCACTAGGGTCTACACTCCACTATTCAGACCCCTGGGCTGGAAGGAGTATAAAAGGCTCCTTGTAGCTGCTTAGCTTTTTTCAGACAACAATGTCTTCAGAAGTTCTGGTATGTTATTATATCCCTGTTCATGTTTTGGTTCTGATATTGGCTTCACTCCTCATCCCTGCTTTTTTGTTTGCCCTGGCCACATCTACGGTCTTGATTACTTACTCCTTCAATGGCTCTTGATACATAGCTCACTTGAGCCTGCTGTCCATGACTCAATTCTGACAGTGGAATTTTTCCATGAAAGCAATGGACCAAAACATCCAATGGACAGCTAAGACCAGTGGAATTGGTTCTCTGAGTGAAGGCTAGATGCATCCATCCAACCAACCACATAAGATCAATTACAGATCTCCACAAATGGCAAGCTGAGCTATGTGGCATGTGTAGAAAAACAACAATTTCCACAGATGCACAACACACCTTGAATGTACATTGGAAATATGTGAAAATGAGTCGCTCAATTGCTTCCCTCTTGCTCCTTGTGGAAAACATACAAACTGTCCCTAAAAACAGGAAGGTTGACATCATCCCAAACACTTGATTGCTTTATCTAATGATGAGACACATGAAGAAGGACTAACAGATTTCTCATACAAAGGACAAGGCCTATACTTGGCAGGAAGATAGATTGCTTGGTCCAAAAGAGATAGCTTCCTTCTGCATCATCTTAGAAGAGAAGATGATTTCTCCACTGATACAAACAGTATCCACGGTGCTTTAGAAGATGAATATGTACACATCACATCTTTTATACAAACCACATTGCATACTGGTGTAGACTGGTGTAATGTTACCAAACATGGACAGAGTGAGTTGGTTTACTCCAGTAAAGAATGTGGCCTTTATATCTGTTAAATAAATGAATGGGTGTTACTTGTCAACATGCCATGCTTGACATTGCCTACGGATACCTCTCTGTATACATCTCAGAGTTATTAATAGTTGCAAGTGACTGAGAAGTATATATTAACAGAAGAAACTATTTGAAACTGTCTGGTCCTTTTTAAGTTGCAAACACTCTCTGCATACCAAATAGCCTAACCTTTGAAATATGGGCCATCAAGAAAAAAAAAGAACAATGAATTGGATTTCTAAATGTCGATGTTTTTAAGAAGTATTTTAAAAGTGTTTGTCAGGACCTTGGGATTTGGCCTGGGTTCTTCAAGGAGATGACTAATAATGGTCAGCAGGTTTCGCTAAAGAGCAGTCCACGACTACCCATCTTTTCCTGTTATCCAGAATTTAAGGGAGGGCCAACATGAAATGAAACCGCATGCTGACCTTATATTATGTGCTCTGGTCATGCAACCCAAAAGGAAATCAGAAAAGACAAATGTGAAAAAGGAATACAAAGTACCTATTTTACTTAGTTCAAAGTAAAGTCAACTTCCTCAGCAGTAGCTGTATTGAGTGAAAAGTTGAATGACAGATCTGGCTTACATATAGCCACACCATGATGTGAAAGCATACTAGGCTCCAGGGCCAAGGTGCTGCCATTCTAAAGCTCTCCACTCCTCAGCAAAGGAACTGAATCTAAGAGGGGCTGTCAGATTCAACTGACATCAAAGCATTCAACTGTTCCTGAAACAAGGTAGTCTTGCACAGTTGTTACAATATTCAAACCATGGAGGAGGCAGAAATGTGTGTATCAGTTCCCCTCTGCCCTCCCCATGTTGACTGGTAAGATAGAGAAATTCTAACCTCATTTAGGTGAACACAGTTTCCTTCCCATATCTGAGAACTTCAATTGCACAGGGCTCACATACATACAGAGTTTAGTAACAACATTTAGATGAAGACTAAGACAATACATATAGCTAAAGTTTATCTAGCTACACAAGGAGGTTGGAAGTGCATGCCTCCCCATGGCTTCTCAGGACTATTGTGAAGGCCTGCTTCAGACTGTTGTTTACTCTCTGTGACTTGTCCTGACATGGTCTTGAATGACCTGGGCTTGTTTTCTGGATCCTTGTCCTGGGATGCAATACTTAACTCCCCTATGCCATTTTAGTTCCTTGTTCTAGTCTTTTATCTAGGTTGCTCAAGGAGGGAAGAAGAGGGACCTTCCATTGGGTTTATACTTCTCTTCCACTGACATCCCCTTTCTTCCTGTGTTGTGTTTGTGATTGTAAGCCTGAGGGCAGGGAACTATTTCCCCCCCTCATAAAGCACCATGGTGCTATATAAATAAATAAATAAATAAATAAATAATCTGACCCACATTCTCCCAATTGATCTGTGAGCTCAACCATGAGAAGGCTATTCTTTAGTGTCAGTCCTTTTCTCTCTGCTCCAGAAAATTCCTGGCCTATCTCTAAGGGAGGGCTGGATAATATGTGGCCCTCTAGATGATGCCAGATTCCAGTTCCCATCATCCCCAAACAGCCTGGCCGATGATGATGAAGATGGCAGGGGCAGTGCATAAACATCTGGGGAGCTGCTCTGCTTTAAGGATTAAGCAAAATTGCCCTCCTTATGTCACTACTACAGCAAACAGTTGTCAACATGAGAGCAACTTGAATTAATTTGCAGCTATTATGTATTTGTAGACTCTCCAAACTAGCTGCAAGTGGGTCATAAATGCAGAAGATCCCCTGATTGGACAACTTTAAACATTAGATTTGTCACTTAGGAGAGGTGGGAAAACCAGGGATGAAAGTACACTCCTGGAAGGCAAATCTTTTCTGCCGGAGCTTACCCGTTCTTTCTCCATATGTTCCTGAGAGAGGAGGGAGACGGAAGACGGCTGCCAAATGCGCAAAGGCAGGCAGTGTGCTGGAACCCTCAACATATCACCATGAAGGCGGCAAGATTAAAATACGGCCACTTAATCCCCTGCAAAGCCTCTTAAGCGTTTATATCAGGGTCAGCTCAGTCAGTGCTTAGTCAACCTGCCTCTGAAAAATATCCCAATTTAGACCCTTTGGTTGACTGTCATGTCAGCTGAAATGAAGATGGTGGGGGTGCGGAAGGGAGAAGGGAATAGTGAGGGAAGTAAAACCAATTGTCATGTAAGCAAGCCCCCAAAGATAACAAGGGGGAATTTGAAGACTTTCCATCCCTTCTGTTGTTTCCGTTGCAACCCGGTCCCTGTCTCTGTGATAGGAGATAAATTTTCCCTCTCTAATCTCATTAACTTTACAGGAAAGATAGCAGGTCAGACTACATCCAAGGGATAAGCACCTCAGTCTCACCGGGGGATAGATATGTTCTAGTGGATTGTCAGATGGCAGGCGAAGATATGATGCTAATTATTAGCTGAGATAGCCATAGGAGGGGCTGAACATGCTTTTAGTTCTTAGCATCTGACGCATTAGACTAGAGCACGTGCCTCTCTAAGTCAGAGATGGCCAGTACATCAAGCTATTATGTGCCTTCAAGTTCACTCTGACTTAAGACAATCCTATCCTAGGGTTTTCTTTCCAAGATTTATTCAGAGAAGGTTGGCGACTGAAGTTCAGAGTGTGACATGCCCAGGGTCACTCAATACCTATCTATGGCTGAGCAGGAATTTGAACCCTAGTCTCTCAGACTTTTAGTCCAACTCTCAGTAGAGAACTGCCACTTCCCTATTCACTGGCTGATTGATGGTTTAATTCAGTATCAAGAGACAGAACGATATAGATCTAGATACGGTACCTAGCATTGCCTTTAAAATAGCTATCGCTGGATCACAGCGACAGCTAAAACAGAGTATAAAACTGAAAGATAAAAGGATAAAATGGCTACAAATGGATAGATAGATAGATAGATAGATAGATAGATAGATAGATAGATAGATAGATAGATAGATATAGAGGAATTTAGAATACCATCATCATGCCTGGGCAAACATTTGCCTTCCCTCCCAAAAAAAGCCATCAGTAGAGTAGTATTTTTACAGCCACTGATGGGTCCCTCAGATTTCATCTCAGAAACAAATGTCAAAACGGCAATCATATTAGTTGTAGCAAAACACCCACAAAAAGTCTGGTGACATGTAAAAATACATGGGCTGGCATCCTGTTGGTAGACGGATTTGATAAACTGTTGAGCAGTGAGCCAGCATGAAGGTAAATCTTCTGCATTAAATAGCTCAAGACTAAGAACAGGGGCTGTATCTACACTGCAGAATTAATGCAGTTGGGCAGTGCTTTAACTGCAATGGTACAATGATGTGGAATTCTGGGATTTGGAGTTTTGTGCAAGATTTAGCCTGCTCTCTCTGAGAGCTCTGGTGCCACAAAAAACGGTCACCCGACTCGGCGGGCAGACCGTTTTGCCGCTAGAAGCGGCTGGAACTACAAGCCCCAGTGTGCACTGGGGCTTGCTCCGGCTCCCTATTGGTGCGCGGAGTGGATGGGGCGGTCCCATCACTCCGCGACGCTCTGGGAGCTGGGCTCGTTGGTGCGGAGCTTCCGGTCCTTCAGGGCTGCCCATTGGTTGGGTGGCCTTGGAGGAGGGGCTTCGCACAGCATGCAATATGGGCAGGGCCTAGGCCTATTTAAGGCCATGTTGCTGGCCCCAGCCCTCAGTTGGCGCTTGGCTTCGAGCAGAGCGGAGCCAAGCTGAGGAAGGGAGAAAGACTTTGAACTTCTCCCGCCCGCCCACCGCTGTTTTGTGGGTGTTTTTTCGTCACAACTTTGGCGGCAGCATAGGCCAGGATCTGCATGTTGTTGTACCAGGGCTATGGAGCTCTGGTTTGGGAGTCAATAGGTACCCGGGGGCGAATAGGGCAGGCGTTTGGCCATTGCGGGGGCCAGAATGCGGGAGCGCCTCCCAGTGACTAGGGGCTTAGTGAATTTGTGAACGCAAGACAACGTTTGATGTCAAGTTGTGTTCCTTAGCCCCTAGGTCATCCCAAGCACCTGGTGGGTGCCAGGTTTGGATAATCAGACAACATCGGGTTGTTTGATTTCACAGATCCTGACCTTATGCTTTGTGCCAACCCTACCAATTGTTTGCAAATAAAGTTGTGGCCTTACTTCCAACCTGTTGTATTGTGGTTATTTGACAGCAACATCTGAGGCAACAAGCGACAAATCCCAGGATTCCCCAGCATTGAGCCACAGCAGTTAAAGCAGTGTCAGACTGGATTAATTCTGCAGTCATCAGCCAGGATTTTGGGCTTTAAGTGGGAGAGTCCCCATTGTCAGGTTTGTGTGTCTGTGTATGCACACACACATATACATAACTCCAAATAACTCAGAGCAGTGTGTAATGCTCAGAATTCTAGCCAGTTAGTCATGCCTTCTTCAAGGATATTCTATTACATCTTCTTCCCCTGAATTCACAGGATATTCCATTACATCCCTACTCCAGGCAGGCAGGCAGGCAGGCAGAGTGACTAAGTATTCCCTGTCCACTGAATATGCTAAGTCCTCAGTGGGTTGTTGTGGGAATCATAGAATTATAGAATCATAGAGTTGGAAGAAACCACAAGGGCCATCTAGTCCAACCCCCTGCCATGCAGGAAATCTAAATCAAAGCATCCCCGACAGATGGCCATCCAGCCTCTGTTTAAATACATCTAAGGAAGGAGACTCCACTACACTTCAAGCGAGTTAATTCCACTATCGAACAGCCCTTACTGTCAGGAAGTTCCTCCTAATGTTAAGGTGGAATCTCTTTTCCTGCAGCTTGCATCCATTGCTCCATTGTGTCCTGTTCTCTGGCACAGCAGAAAACAAGCTTGCTCCCTCCTCAATATGACATCCTTTCAAATATTTAAACAGGGCTATCTTATCACCTCTTAACCTTCTCTTCTCCAGGCTAAACATCCCCAGCTCCCTAAGTCGTTCCTCATAGGGCTTCATGGTTTCCAGACCCTTCACCATTTTAGTTGCCCTCCTTTGGAAATGTTCCAGCTTCTCAATTTCCTTTTTGAATTGTGGTGCCCAGAACTGGACACAGTATTCCAGGTGGGGCCTGACCAAAGCAGAATAGAATGGCACTATTACTTCCCTTGATCTTGACACTATATTTCTATTGATGCAGCCTAAAATCATCAAATTGTGGGTTTGTTTGTTTCTTGAAGTTCTGTAAAGATGGGAATCTCAGGAGTCTACCAAGCCTAGTCTTCTTCCTATTCACAAATAACTGCTGTTGTGGTCACATTATCATAGACACACGCATCTCCAAATCCAAAATAGAGATATAGAAATATATAAATAACACAGACACAGAGAAAGGCAGAGGGAGGGAAGGAGGAAAGAGATGGCGGAAGATATTTGTTCCTATAAATTCCTGTACAAAATAATCTAATCTGTACCTCCTGAACAACAGTTCAAAAATAAAAGCTGATCCACATCTTTTCCACATCCTATTCCAAAGCAGTACCTGCCTCCCAAACTGCATCCAATGCATTACTACGTATTAAACTATTGCACCTTTAAATGTTTGTGTTTTGAGATGAAATACCTCTTTAAAAGTACATTTGTAGCAAAACTGCATTTTAAGATACATATTTAAATAAATTCTTAAACCTCAATTTTCATGCAGATTTCTTTCAGAAATGGAAGGGATCAGCCTTACAAGGGAATGCCTGTGACAGCAAAAAAGAGACAACAAATTTATTCATCCCTTGAGGGAGGCTCACACAAATGAATGAATTAGGGGGGAAATATGTAGAGGATAATGGGAGTCATGGGGATGCATCGCCTAACCCTGTTCCTTACCATACTACTTGCACACACATAAAACATTGTTTGACAACATTTGTGCATTCACTTAACCTGAAAAAGGACTCTCCAGCCATACTGATATAAGTGCATAGACCTTACTCATGTGGAGGAGCTATTACAGTTCAACTCCCTTCATCATTGACTATAATGGCTGGGATAAAGATTGTACACCAACTCAGCATAGTATAAATATCTGCTAGTAGAGTTACACTACACAAATCCTGTATTGAATGTCATCATAGCATAATGTATGAGAATCAGTGACTGCACAGAGGCAGTGCACAATGTACACTGGCACACTATTCTAGATGCATTATCACACACTGCCACATTTCCAGATGTGGAACTCTGCTCCCACCACCATTAGTTGAGTATATTCATCCTTCATTGCCCAACAGTCACTCTCTGTGTGTGGCACAATCTACCCCTGTGTGTGTCATCAATAGGATTCTGGCTGAAGACTTCTGGAAGTTGCAGTTCAAGATCATCTGAAGGGCCACATGATTCTGTCTGTAAGAATGTGTTGTACGATTAGAAAGAAAGAGACAGACAGACAGACAAGAGATTGGAGGAGGATGAGAAAAAGAAGGAGTGAGGAGAAGGTAATGAAATACCCTTTATGTATAATGGTCTAAATCCAATTGCTAGTCCAAGTTAGAGTATGCCAGTTGAATCAACTGATGAATTGTAAATCAATGCTCATGTAAATCCAATTGATTCAACTGTTTACTCTAGCTCGGCAATCCAGTTAACCTGTTTTGCCAGTAGCCTCTTGGTAGAAGATCATATTCACTGACGAAAATGTTACAATGCTTATCACATGCATGCTGGGTCTTCTGGTTTCAGTATCCTAACACACATGCCCACCCTCTTTTTTTAAAAAAAACCCATAGTCATGCGACTCTCTCTCTCTCTCTCTCTCTCTCTCTTTCCTCCCACATCTGTGGATTCATCTAATGTGATGATTCTCTGACCCATAAAAGCTTATGCCACGATAAGTGTGTTAAGTCTCCAGTGTGCCTCCAGGCTCTTAGTTGTGCTAAAATCCCTAATTACATACCCAGAAAATACAGTGGTGCTTGGAGAAGATCAGACAACAGATTATTTGCACAGAGGCATGCAAACACATACTTTACATGTCATCATGTCTTCCAATATAATTGGCTATACTGAATTGCCCTATGCCAATCCACAGGTCAAACTAACCCATTTTGATTGACTCTGACTGGTGTTGGATCTCAGGGAAAGAGCCCTGCCCTGTCCTTAAACTGAGAATTTCAAGCTATATATGCCAAGGATTGGATACAGGATCTTTAACACATATGTATGTCCCATGGCCGCTCTAAACATGCTGCCCACACACCACTATTTGCACAAGCCGATCAATCTACTTTAGTCTGTTTTACATGCTCCCAATCTTCTCTGGGTATGATGCTACCAAACCAGGAAGGGAGCCAATCTCCCTGCATTACTTCTTATCTTCCCTCCGCATACCAATGCTGTCACTGCCCCCAGCAATTTTACATGTAAATGAGACCATCCATCAATTGCTGGCTCTGCCACACCTCACTTCCAAGCCTGCAACAAGTTACGCCATTAAATCTCTGGGCTCTACAATATACATCATGACATATTTGACATCCATCAGCTGCGTCAGTCTGCTCACTGTAAACCGTAAACTTGCTCTTCCTTCCATCTTCAGGCGGGGTGATTAAAGCTTTTGCAGGCAAGAATGCTGAATGGAGAGATGAATGGTGATTTCTCCCCTCCCGAAGTTACTGTCCTGTGGTCTCCAGTCACCACATCTACATTTTATACCCTGTTGATTATTGTAAAGTATGCTTTTGTCTGGCTGGCACTGGTTATAATGAGCATTGGTTTCATATCTATCAGCTCTGCCCAAGCAGTGGCTTCTAGTTTGAACACACACTGGGTTTTAGACCAAACTTTAAAGCAGCTATCCAAGATTTGGAGAGTTGGGTTCAGCACCTTGGATAACTCCTGTAAGGCCCTTAGAACAAGGGTCAGTATAATACAGACTGAGTCCATGCTATTTTTGCCTGTGTTTTATAGACTACAGCAAAGCATTTGATTGTATAGATCACAAACAGCTTTGGAATGCACTCAAAGACATGGAGTGCCACTACACCTGATTGTCTTGATGAGGAATCTGTACCAAGGACAAGAGGCTGCCATCAGAACAGAATTTGGGGAAACAGAGTGGTTCCCAATAGGCAAAAGGGTCAAGCAAGGCTGCATCCTATCACCTTACTTGTTTTAATTTATATGCTGATAACATCATAGGAAAAGCAGAATTAGAATCAGAAAAAGGAGTGAAGATAGGAGGAAGCAATATTAACAACCTAAGATATGCATATGACACCATAATATTAGCAAAAGACATTCAGGACTTGGAACAGTTAATAAGGAAGGTCAGAGATGAAAGTGCAAAGGCAGGCCTGAACATAAAGAGACCAAAAATAATGACCACAGAAGAAATACACAAATTCAATCTAGACAACGAGGAAATTGAAAAAGTTAAAGAATCCCTATATCTAGGATCAAACATTGACCAGAATGGAGACTGCAGTCAAGAAATAAGAAGAAGATTAGAAACGGGAAGGGTAGCTATGAAAGAACTGGAAAAGATACTGAATAGCAAAGTCATACAACTGAGCACTAAAGTCAGAATCGTTCAGGCTACTGTATTCCCAATGACCATATACGGATGTGAGAGCTGGACAGGGAAGGAAGCAGACAGAAAGAAAACAAACTCCTTTGAAATGTGGGGCTGGAGAAGAGTACTTAGGATCCCATGGACAGCCAAGAAGACAAACAAATAGGTTCTTGAACAGATCAGACCAGGCCTCTTCTTGGAAGCAAAGATGATCAAGTTGAGACTATCGTACTTTTTTTAAAAAATGCTACAAATTATCATTAAAAATTACTTTCTGCACATGTGCAGAAGCTGCTTTTGTATTTCATATTGGCCAACAGTTATAGTGTTTGCTTTACTTTTGAAGCAAGCATGAAGGGCTGATGAAATTTGTTTTTCTGAGTCATGAAACAGGATACGTGACAGGATCATTCCATTTGCTGTACTCTATGGTACTTTAAGCAACAGTAGATGGTACTTTTCCAATGTGTAGTCCAGATATTTTGGACTACAGCCCACATCATGTAATCCTCTGTGATCAAAAGTGAGGGGACATGTGAGTTAAACAGCAGGATGGCCCAGGTTAATAAAGCTGGCTTAGATCCATTTGGGGAAACTACTAGAGTCAATAGTCACAAGGAGTCAGGGGCAGAACTGGGGTTGAAGAAAGATTCAGAAAATGTTCCCTGCTTTCATTCTTGGGACATACACCTGCAATGCACCCTTCTTTAGCACAAGATGAATGGGCAGCTGTACAGGTTATGAGTGTGATTTTATTGTGGATCCATAAATCTGTGTCAGAGACCCCATCTGGAGGGAGTTTTAATTTAAAGAAGAATGATGGATGCAGAAAGACAATAAATCAACAACCACAAAAAAAAAAAAAAGAGTTGTGTATTCACACAGGCATTAGCCTTCTATCAACACAAACATCAGTATTGAGAGGTACAATCTTGTAAAGGAGAATTGTTTGGCCTCCAAACCAAGGCAACCAGTGGGAGGATGTGGTTCAAACGTTTACCTTGCCATGTTGCAGGGCAAGAGGGATAGAATGTATTCTGGTGCCATTATTCAGAATCAGTGAATGTGGGTAGGTGAGAATAAGAATGTGTTGGGTTAAGCTACCAGGCATTTTTCAAAACAAGCAGATGTGCGAACACACTTGCATATTGTTAATTCAGAAGGTTCATGTTCAAAATGAGTAAAGCTTTCTAATTAGTCAACAGAATCCCACAGATATTGTCCTGTTATCAACTTTGAGAAATGATCAGGTTTCTGTAGACCTAACCAAGATTCTTTCTGTTATCTAGTTAAACATTTCACCATACTACAACAGAGAGAAAATACCTAATATTTCGGAAGCTTTAGTACCTGTGCCCCTCCTATTGCTTAAAACAAGGCTGAGTCACTTTTGATTCCATAAATGTTGTTGGACATCAACAGGACTCTGGCCCATACTGGCATAAATTAAGGAGTGCAGCGGACAGAGGTTTGAGCAGCTATCCATTCCACCAGTGGGAAAACCAGTTCTGTTTTTTAAATACTAGTCTCTCCTTCCCACTACTTTCTAGCAGTTTGGCAGCATCTGGCTTCCTAGACTCCCATCAAAATCTAGTTGAGCCTAAGGATACCATTATTCCTGAGCTTTTGAATTTGGCACACTCTTTGAGGCATCCTTTTTTTCCCCTATGGACTGCAGCTCCAAGAATCCCCTGATCAGAATGGTTACAGGACATGCTTTCTAAGAGTAGTGGGTGTTTTCATCCAAAAATAGGTTGTGTTTCTTCTTCTTCTATGGACTACTGAATACTGGGAGCTCTTGGCTGGAATGCTGTATGACACATTATAGTGAAGTTGTTCTGTCAACTGATCAATTCTAAAACTGGCCATTTAATACCTCTAGACTTTCTGTTCATCCATTGCAAGACCTTCCCCGCAGTCATTCTTTAACTGGTGGAGAACATGGGTGAGGGACTGGAGAAGCATCTGGTTATGCCCTCATATGGGTGTGCATATTTCTTCAGGTCACCTGTCAACTTATGGTGACCCCCCCATGAATTTCATAGGGTTTTCTTAGACAAGTAATGCTCAGTAACCAGATGCAAAATGATTACCTGGTCTCTTGAGGTCTGCTGGGGTTCTCTGTAATCATTTTGTATCTCAGTTTCTCCTGATGGTTGGCAGAATCTACACTGCAGAATTAATGCAGTTTGACACCATTGTAACTGCCACGGCTCAATGCTATGGAATTATGGGATTTGTGGTCATGTGATTGCCTCCATCAACCCTAGAATGACTGGGGGGGGGGCTGAAAAGTTTCAACAGTAAGTGGGCAGGGGGCCTTGGTCACTGCAAGGAAAAAAAGAGCATACCAACCTCCGCAATATCTAAGGTGTGCTTACACATTAGTGTAAGTTCAAAGGTTTAAGATGTTCTTACACCTTAGTATCACCCTGGACTACAATTCCGGGGGGGGGGGGGTGTTTGAGCTTTAGTAAAAAAGCAAACCAACAAAAACACCCTTTTCTAAGTTTTGCTGAGAGTTGAAATGGAAGCTGGCATTCAGTTTGTGAAAACCATTCCATTTATTTTTTATAGCTATACCCCCTTTCACCTTATAAGCTTCCCTTATACTAAAATGTGGCAGGCAGAGGTGAAAAATTGCAACCCGTTGCTTGGCATCCATCATCCGAAAGCTCTCCCTCATTCCCCAAAATGAATAGCTGACTATAGTGGCATGCAGCAGGTCTAGATTTGCAAAGGCAGTCCTTTGCTCAGGTTCCAATGGATTACTGTGTAATTACATTTAATGGATCCTAACAGTAATCCCAATGTCACCTGTGCTGGAGAGGATTTGTAGTCTGAAGTAATCATATGTTATCCTTTAATGATAGAGCACCTTGTACAGAATAACATGATTAGCGAAGTGCACATAACGCTTAGTTACAGCCAGCTGTTTTCATCATGTTAAAAATGAAAAAGGGGTGAAGGTGGTCAGTCTGTCTAGAGATGGACATAGCAGTCTATTTCCAGTCACTGCCACTTACCCCGGCTTTGGGCTGCCCTTTCCTTCACAAGAAAGTGATGCCAGTGTTGTTCAAAGAATGTTTTATTCAGTCACCTATTACATTCACAACCCTTCTCTGGGTTCTACATCCTTATAATCCCCCCTCTTGTATTGGGTGACCAGCAGCCTTACATCTCCAAACTCAAAGGGAATATGATATAGGACTTATGAAACCCATTTGTTTGTCTTTTGGGTTGTCCATAGTATCCTCAGCACTCTTCTCTACCTAGTAAGACATTAAGTTCCCAACAGGATGATACGACCCAGGTATTTAATTTGTATCTCAACTTTTTTTCCCCTAGCACAAGATCCAAGACAGCTTTTATATCTTTCAAATAAAGTTTGCCTTATTTTCTAATGGCTCAAAGGTTGCTGAACATAGAGATTTGATATTGGCCTTCTTTAATATGTACCCAGATTAGAGGCCTGCTTCATTCATGACATAATGGAAAAGGGCAAACAATTTTCAAAAATGCAGTTTAGGGGGAAAACTAATGTAGGCTTTCAGCTGATTTTATTATTCATTCAATTGGGTTTGCACGGCTGTCTCAATAAATTTCATTAAAATTTTGCAAGCAAGCATGGTCTGGTGGAGTATGGAGAAGAGTTTCTTCCTCTTCCTCTGTCTTTCTCCTTTTCATCCTCCCTCCCCTCCTACAGGGTTCTTTCAGTTCTCTGTTCCTTTCTTATGTACCTGTTTATATCATTTTGATGATCAGATCTTTGCGATTTCATCAGGTTTTGGAACAGGGTCAGGCTTCACTGCAGTCTTGAACACATCATGATTGAAATGAAAGACAGGCTGACAAGTATGATAACAGAACCTGAAGTATGATGTGGGATCAATTGAGCATAATGCCATTATTGGTGGCAGCCTGAGGCATCCCTATTGTGCTGCAATATAAATATTGTCCCTTTGTTTTCAACCTCCAAAGTGGAAATCATTAGCAATCCTTTTCTATTGTATTCATTGTCTGTCTTTTTGTTTATTGCAGCTGTTGGAAGCATTAACAAGGGGGGGGAGACCTCTATTTTTGTATGGGGGCATTTAGCAGTAATTCTGTTTGGATTCAAAAAGCTATAGTAATACACATTAAAATGATCATACTACACATATCATTACTGCTTGTCATTGTAATTATCTGTGTAACGCCATCAGTGGGGACTGTGCATTATAGCAGAGATGAGCACAAGGTAGATTTGGAACTACTGGTCAATCTCTGTGTGGTTTGTAAAGATGGTTTAACAATACTAACAATGAAATTACTCCCCATCTGCCCTAGGTTACATAGCTGAACTCAAGAAAAATCTGGGCCGTGGTTGCGTGTAAAAGGACAGTAAGTTCATTTCAGTTTGGGTACCCCAAAACAATACTTGAGTATATGTCTTTTGCAGCAGGCTTTGGTGCCCCCTGCCCCAAAAATGCAACTGGCACATGGAACATAAGCAAGAGATGCTACCATGTGAATGAAGCTATCTGAGTTTGGATGCTCAGATTTTGGCAGTATCCAGGAATGCATTTGCATGGCCCTGCTGGCGCAGTGGTTACATGCCCTTACTGCAGCCACTTACTCACAACCATTGTGAGTTCAATACCAGCCAAGGTTGCTAAAATGAGTACCCAGATGGTTGGGGGCAATTAGCTTACACTTTGTAAACCACTTAGGGAGTGCTTAAGTGCACTGATAAGTGGTATAGAAATGTACTTGCTATTGCTGTTGCTTTTGCTAAAGTTAATACGTAAGCTGCACCTCTTTCCTGGAGATGCCAGATCTGGCGACAGTAACACATGCCTTGATTACGTTCCATTTGGGTCATTGTCACACACTCTACATGGGTCTGCCTTTGGAAACAATTTGGAAGATGTAGTGGGTTCAAAATGCTGCAGCCAGACTGGTCACAATGAAAATATAACTCCGATAACTGCAACAATTTCACTGGTTACCAGTTTGTTTCTGGGCACAATTTTAAAGCGCTGGTTATAACCTTTAAAGCCCTAAGCAGCTTGGGGCCAGACTATTAGAAAGGTTGTGTCTCCTTCTATGAGCCTACTCAGTTTTTTAGATAATTGGGAAAAGGCAGATTTGGTGATGAATAGAGAGAGAACCTTCTCAGTGGCTGCTCCAGCTTGTATAATTCCCTCCCTTGGGAGGGTTAGCTGCCCCCTCTTGGCTTTCTTTCTGCCAGTGGGCAAAAACTTTTTTATTTAGGTAGGACTTTAATTTTGAAGCTTAATGGGATGTATTATGCTTCTGTCTTTTGTACTCTGTTTTTATGTGTTTTTAAATGTTGTAATTCCGCATTTTTAATTGAACTTTCTGGTGCTATTGCTGCTGCTGCTGTGTGCCTTTCACTCATTTCCGATTTATGGTGACCCTAAAATGATCCAACCCCAGGATTTTCTTGGCAAAGTTATTCTGAGGGGATTTGTATTGCATTGCTCTGAAGCTGAGAGAATGTGACTTGCTATGGCTATGGTACACCACACTGGCTCACTGTTCATTGAATTTTTAAATACTTTTGTACCAAATGGTTTTGGGTTTCTTTTTGGGGGGATACTTTGTTTTTACCTTGATGTGAACAGCCATGGGACCTGTGCCAGGAGAAAGATGGGATATAAATAAGTAATTCTTTGACTTAATAAATAAGTAAGTAAGCTGACAAACAATACTATTCACATACAAAGGCAGTGTCCTGAATCCTCTTGGTTGCCCCAACTAATGTAGACTTACTGAATCCACTACTGAATGGTGAGTCAACACTTATGTAAATCCTGGTGACTCAATGGATTTATTCTATTTAGAACCAGCAATAGGATTCAAGATAGTGTCTTGTTTTTATATATGTCCCCTAATGCAAACTGCCTGAGATTTAATGGCTTTATAAAATATTGTGGCCTGACTATATTAGGTGTTCTGAACAACTTAGAAGAAGGTCAGTGCATATCCTGATCTGGAAAAAGTGTGGTCTTCCAGATTTTCTTGGACAATATCATACAGGGTTCCTCACCTCATCTTGGTTAGGGCTGCTGGGAGCTGTAGTCCAGCAAAATCTGGGAAGTTGAATTACATTAAAGTGAATTAAAATGATAACTGTATGTTCCAGATTATTATTTTTGAAACGTAAGATGTTCTTGTCACAAAGTATGTATGACAAACCCTACAGTAAAATTTCATGTATATGAACAATTAACACTGCCATCAGTGAAACTGCTCCTGCTGTAAACAGGCATCTTGCCAAAAATGAAGTCATTTTTAACACTGTCCTTTAGCAATGAAGATGGAAAAGGCCAAGTGAAGTCAAAATTTCTAATTATCCATACTGACTTATCCAAACTGACAAGAATTCAGTCAATAAAACTGGATATTGGAGGGCTGAGTAATATTCTACTCTGATGGCCTACTCTATGTGTTGGTTTCAATTCTCAACAGAGTTCTCAATACCACATTGGGCAGAAGAGAATAAGCAGCAAAGGGGATGCAAGAATGTCCAAAATCTTGGTGGGGCAGGGCAGGAAAGAATGTTATCTTCTCACTGTTCCAGCTCCTAGAGAAGCTCATTGCATTGTAGGCACAGAATCTGTGCTTCTTACAAACATCATAAGAATATTATTTTCTTTTGTGTGTGAATGTCTGCTTTGTATTCCACCCTGAAGTGAAAATCTTCTATTTGCATAATTATGTCCACCTTCTGTCCTACTCTTTATCTATTGGATGATGGAATAAAGTGCATGCTTATGAAATTTGCTTATGAAATTTGCAAAAGACACCAAATTAGGAGGAGGAAATAAGGGATCTGGAAAGGCTGAGATCTGCAAAAAGTCTTAGGGGCTACAAGTATCCTCAGGGTTTTATTTTCCGCACTGCTGATCTAAGGAGTTAACAAAACACACAGCCATATCCAGAATACAAGACAGTTCAGATGGCAATATAATAAATGTTCCTTAGATTTGATTTCTGCAGCTATAGGGAATGGAAAGATGAAGGTGCAGGATGATGATCCAGTACTCTCTGGATATCTCATCAGAGGAGGCCCAAGCTGAGAGTAAAAACTTTCCATGCATTGAAATTGCTATGAAAAAGTTCTTCTCACTCTCCCTTTTGCTCTCCATGTCACAGACCCTCCTGGAAATCGGAAAAGAACTGACTCAGCTTCACATACACGTTACAATCGAAACCCCTGCCACTTGCTCTCATCTATCGATTCTTCTCTCATCCTCAAAGGCACCACCAGTCCACAAAGACTAATGTGTGTTTTGAATCTGAATGCCGCAAAACCCCAAAAGGCTGTGTGTGTGTGGGGGGGGGGGGTATGTGCATGCCAGTAATGAAGCTCAGGTGAGTCATAACTGCTCAGAAACAACACGGTATCCCCATGGCGCACCCATGTGCAAAAAAGCTTCTTACCCTTTGTTCTCTCTGCCATTTTTTCAAAGGTCACCATATTGGTAAAATTCCCTAATCTGCTTGCACTTAACTCATAGCACACAGAGAAAACCTTTCAGAGCCTTTCGGCTCTATGTGATCAAGGACACAGAATTGTCTCAAAATAACCTGCTCCAGGTGGTTCAGTCACTGACGTTGCATAGCCTGCCTCAGCTCATGATGAGGTTCCTAATTTTAAGCCTGAAATCTCTGGGATCTTCAGGTGGAATGTATGAGACTGATGTACACTGAGTCAGATGTCTGGTGTATGTAGCCCAGTACCATTTCCTTCAACTTGCAAGAGCTGTCTGACAGAAGTCTCTCCTAATCACGTAATCTCTTTTCTTTTTTTAAAATAGGAAGTCCATGGGTTGAAACCTGGACCGTTGGCAGACAAAGTGTGGCCACTGAACCATTGGTCCTCCCAAAATGTTTATCAAGGCTTATCTTTGTGTAGTTAGATGAGAGGTGAGATAGGAAGTGCTGTTGCGAGTCAAAAGATGGAGCAGAGGATCAGCATTAATGAAAACAGCCAGGCACATTAAGGCTAAGAAGGGCTTCTTGTTCCAGCAGTGTCCAAGTCCATGCAGGAAGCATTTTACAATTCTCCCTGGAATCATAGAATCTTAGAGTTGGAAGAGACCACAAGGGACATCCAGTCCAACCCTATTCTGCCGTGCAGGAACTCTCAGTCAAAGCATACCTGACAAATGGCCATCCAACCTCTGTTTAAAGACCTCCAAGAAAGGAAATTCCACTACTCTCTAAGGAAGAAGTGTGTTCCACTGCCGAACAGCCCTTACTGTCAGGAAGTTCCTCCTAATGTTGAGGTGAAATCTCTTTTCCTGCAGTTTGCATCCATTGCTCCATGTCCTATTCTTTGGAGCAGCAGAAAACAATCAAGTTCCCTCCTCAATATGACATCCCTTCAAATATTTAAACAGGGCTATCCTATCATATCCATGTCTAGGAAAGCCCAAAGACTGCCAGGGGTGGGTGGATTGCATGGGTAGCCCTGAGCCCACTGTTGCTATGAGACATTCGAAACTGCAAGTCAGAGAATTTAGCACAAAGAATAATTTAGCACAGACAGTGGAACGGTTCCAGTTTCAGCCCTTGTAATTCCAGATAGTAGACAAAAGGCAAAGCCAACAAATTTTCTGTGTCACCCATCAGGATGCTTTCCATTTAGGTTCCATTTAGGTCACCCTTTTCATTTAGATTTGTCCTAACTGAATTTCATATCAGATCAAGCCTCCAGAAATATCATAACTAGTAACTGAGGTTGACCAAAAAAGGAGAAAACACATCAACAGAATGTATTAATGCAACCATTAATGTCCCAAAATTGAGGAGAGATTTGCACAAAATGCAAAGTGATACATACAGAAGCAAATGTAGAAATAATTCCTAGCACATGTAGCAAACACTTGTCACCATGACAGGGAAGACTGAGCAGGTGACTTGTGCGCCTGCTCATTCTGTTGTTCAGTGGTGAATCCACACTGCACAATTATAAAAGTTTGGTACCACTTTAACTGCCATGGCTCCATCCTATAGACTCCTGTACTTTGTAGCTTGTTTAGATACCAAAAACTCTCTAGTGCACTCCCCAAATTGCAGCACTAGAGAGTTTTTGGTATCTAAACAAGATACATAGCAAAGAGTCATGGCAGTTATATAAGTGGTGCCAGGGTTCTAGAATGGTGTAGTGTGGACACACCACAGGTGCTCCTCACTGTTTTGAAGCCAACTGCGAATGTGTTAAGGTCTTTGCAATTCCCTTCCTTATGCTGCTTTTCTTTCAAAGGCCCTTGGACTAGAAAGCCCTTTGAAGAGAGCATATGGTAAAATGGAGGACTACCCTCAACATGCATTCAAACAGAGAATGTTTTTCTATGAAACAGGACAGTGCATTGCCTATAGCAATTATCAATAGCAAAAGAATCTTTGATCAACTGTTGGAGCTCTAGTGTGACCCATAATTTCATCCTCCTGGGGCCAGCTGAGGAGGGAAAAAACCCACCAGTCTATTTTCTCCAAATCAAAGTCAAGCATTTTGACAGAGAGACGATGAGGAGAGCAAGGGCATTAACAGCTTCTGGGTTATCATTAAAAGGATGATGTGAAAAGAGGTCAAATAAATATTATTTAATAAAGCTATTAATATCTGCTCTTAATTTCATTTCCTTTTCTGTCTCAGCCCCCATACTTCTCTTTTGAGATAAAACACATCCCTGCCTTCATTTTTTGCTCATGGCTTTGGTGATCCCTTTTAAGAAGGTCAATTCAACTTGCAAAGGATCCACTAGAAACAGCTCATCAACATATTTCATTCCAGGAGGTCATGGTCAAGGAGGCTGCCTTTTTGGTTTCAGGTTACATGAAGCTGCCTTTTAGATGAACCCAGGGAATGGAGATGGTGTCCATTCACTCAGCATGATAGCATCTCCATAGAAGGAGGCCAGACGAATACAGTCTGACATGAAGCATGCACAGAAAAACATTTGCTGGCTTCTTCAAATGTGAAATTCAGCCTTTCTTGTCTCCTTAGGTCATGAAAACCTTTTACCTTTTCTTTATTCCAGATTTCCTTCCATTCTCTGGCCTGGTTAAGATGGAAGAGCAACCCATGATTTGGTATGTTTGTGTTTCAGAGGCTGGAAAGTGGTTTCTTTGGACTATACCTCTCAAAATCCCTCCCAGAGATTGCAGACACATTTGCTGGGGGCAGGAGGTTTGGGAGTTACAGTAAAGAGAAAAGTAATTTCCCAACCTCTGGTTTGTTAATTTGTTTTCCAAATCAAAGCCTGGGTTCATGTCCTGGCTTGTTAACTGAGGTTTGTGCAAAGACAAATACCTTCTGTTTGGATGAAATGGGAAACAGTAGTTTAGAACAAATCAGTAATCAAAGTACTGTATTAAACTCTGTTCCTTGAGTGTGAAGGTAAATGGGAAATGAATGCAAGTCTGAGACTTTTCGTTCCTAGTCTCATGACTTGTTGTTACAGCTAAAGCAGGCCAACAATCCATTCCTTAGCCTTTCTTTTATTTACTAAGAGAACTCCCCCTTCATCTTAACAGGTTTTAAACGAGAGAAAGAGGGAGTAGATAACTAGATGGATGACTGTGTCAAGCATTTCTCAGAATGCACTTGCTTTTGCATGGATTTCTCATATTGTTGCACATGCTTTTCTACACTATACACATTTTGTATTCATTTCATGGAAAACATGCTTGGAAACTGGGAAAGCATGGGTATGAATGTATAAATAAATGTTAGTTCATGTATGGATCTAGGCAGCAT
Source organism: Sceloporus undulatus (assembly GCF_019175285.1). Classification (NCBI taxonomy): domain Eukaryota; kingdom Metazoa; phylum Chordata; class Lepidosauria; order Squamata; family Phrynosomatidae; genus Sceloporus; species Sceloporus undulatus. The sequence continues at coordinate 139,950,222 of NC_056527.1, forward strand.
AAACATTGTAAGTGGAGATGAAAATGTGGATCTAAGGATTTTTTTTTCACCACCCAAACTTAGGCAAACACTTGGTTGAGGACAGCTCAGTCAATGGCTGCTAAGCATGTTGACTATCATGAACCTCTGTGTTCAGTGTAATATGCCACCAAATGTCAGCTGCTGGACAGCAACAGAGATTATTACAGTGGACCCTTCTTATCTGTGAGCATTTGGTTCTGTTCCCCACCTCATTGGAGTTCAAAAAAAACATGGACCATCATGACCTGTATTATTCAGTGGCATTGATGTGCATGCAGACACAACAGAATGTCCATACACATGTGCTGCTAATGAATAATATGGGACATGGTGATTCATGAGCAGTCAGATCTGTGAATTGCCAGCCGCCCAATATGAAGGGCCCATTGTACTTTCAAGCTCTGTCTTGTAGACTGTGGATGATCTAATGGATTCCAGAGCCCTATGGCTCTGGAATCCATTAGATCATCCACAGTCTACAAGACTAGATGGACATTTGATTTGATCCAACACATTTGGTGTTAAAGTCTTAATCCTTCTGTTCCTCTGCCTTCTCTTTTCTTGGCTTGTACCTTTCCTTTCTTTCCTTATTTTACCCTTCTTCCAGATTCTAGGCAATTGTAGGCCACCAGGATTCTTTGAAGCTTTGGAGTAGAGGTCCCATAACCCTGACTTGGTCATTGTCAGTGAAGGTGTCTGATGGAAATTGCAATCCCAAATGTTAAGGCAGTTCTAGGCCCTTCAGCTATTGCTGTAAACTAGAAAAGCAAAACCTCTGCCAGACATGAAACAAGCAATTCATTTTGAATGCCACTTTGCAAGCCTATAACTGAACCCCGAGAGGGTCACAAGAATAACATTTGCTTTTGCTCATTGCTTGATATAAAAAATGTTGTCATGATGACAAGAGCATCTTTGAATGGCAGGGCAGAGATCATTTTGAAGTGTGCGACCCCATCTTCTCCCTCCCCAGTTTCCTAAAAAAGTATATTTAGTGTCTTTTAAGAGTATTTCCAGGCAGAAATTATGGCAATTTCCTGCCACTGGAATAAAGCGCCCAACTTCGCACGTTCACAGCGGGCAAGGCCATTAATTCAACCGTTTGTGCCGGGAGATTATGGTGGGCAGCTGGGATTCCATTAGAGGGGCCAATTTCAACTCCATTTCACTGATAAACAGACAGGAGTCTGCTCCTAAATGGGGCTTGATAGATTTGATTAGGACAGAGTTTTCACAGGTTGTGATTTCAGCAAGGAAAATTGCTGTTTGATGTGTGAAGGAAAATTGCACTTGAAATCCTCTTGTGACTAAATAGGGGTGGGGACAATGATGGAGCACCTAGACATCCAGCCAATTACTATCATCCAGCCGCTAGGGCCATCAAACTGTCATGAGCAGGACTGGATAGACAAGGAGCATCACTGTGCAGAAATGTGGGAGAGAAGTTTAAAAAATTAGGGGCGGGCAACATAAAGTCTTATTTAAACAAGACATAACAAAGTCCAATCTCTTCCTGTCGGCTAGAGAAATGAGCTGAGAATACCCCAAACTGTGCCATTTAGTACATTCCTACAAGTAGGCTCATGAATAACATTTTACTCTTCCCATGAAACCTGATTCCTTTTGGTTGAAGTACCTGAAAAAATGTGTTTTAAAGTCATATTTTCCTTAAATCCAGTTTTCTGTACTATGCTATCCCTGAGTCCTTTTGATTAAAGACTAGGCCCATTGAATCAACTGTTGAATCGTGAGCCAACACATAGGTAAACCCCATGAATTGAATGGATCTCCTCTGGTTAGATTAACAACAGGATTCAAGCCTATGTGTAGAAACTAAATGCAATCTCCAGTTTACAAAAAAGGGAGGGAGAGAGAATAAGATTAGTTGACCCAAGAAAAAAACATTGTTAATGGATGCTGGTTCAAACTTCTCCAAAAAGGGTCATAGCTGACATGGAAACTAGAGTTTGTAAAAGCCACTCATCACAGCTGTTATTGTAACTTATCAGACAACAACAAGTTTAGGACTACTCTGAATTTGTGCACTTGAAGTATATCCATACTAGGCAGTTACAGCACATCATAGAATCCTAGAATTGGAAGATACCCAAGGGTCATCAGTCCAACCCCATGCTATGCAGGAATACACAATCAAAGCATTACCAACAGATGGCCATCCAGCTTCTATTGAAAACCTCCAAAGAAAGAGACTTCACCACACTCCAAGGCAGCATGTTCCACTCTCAAACAGCCCTTACTGTTAGGAAGTTCTTCCTAATGTTTAGGTGGGATCTCTTTTCCTGTAGTTTGAATCCATTGATCTATGTCCTACTCTGCAGGGCAGCATAAAACAAGCTTGCTCCATCTTCAAATATTTAAACATGACTATCATGTCACTTCTTACCCTCTACTCCAGGAGAAACATTCCCAGCTCTCTAAGTCATTCCTCATGAGGCATGGTTTCTAGACCTTTTACTATTTTGGTCTCCCTCCTTTGGACATGTTCCAGCTTGTCAACATCTCTCTTGAACTGTGGTGCCCAGAACTGGACACAATATTGCAGGTGAGCACTCAGCAAAGTAGAATAGATTAGTACTATTACCTCCCTCAGTCGTGACACTACATTCCTATTGATGCAGCATTGAATCATTTTTTTAGTTGTCGCATCATACTATTGACTCATGTTAAGCTTGTTTTCTACTATTAGAGCCACAGTACCATGGGTTTGTTTCCAGCTACAGAATTCTAATGCTGTAATACAGGGAAATGCAATAGAGAGAATTCCAAGTATTTCATTAAAGTGCAAACCTCTGAATTCCATATGAATTCATTACAGTTAAAGTGGTATCAAAATGCAAAACTGTGCAGTGTGAATGCATTCCTGGTCTTTCAAGAACTGGTTTCACACACAAATGTCCAGGCGATATCCCACCCGAAAGAGCTCCTAGCTCTCCTGGGTGAAGATTCAATTTGGACTCCCTCACCAATTCCAGAACCACATTCAACCATTTGTTCAAGAATTCCACAGTCTCCCTTGGATTCTAAGGCAGGAAAGAAAAGTTACAGCTTTGTGTTGACAATGGCCGGCAGCCATGTGTGGAAACCTATGTAGGTCTGGAAGCCTATATAGTCAAATGATATTTGAGCAAGATTTGGAGCATGATCTCACTTCATTCTCCCACAAAGTCATGCAACGGTTGCTGCCATCATGAGACTTTGCCTATTATCTCTCCAAGAAGCAGCTAGAAATATCAGCAGGGTCCCGGTGCAAATAAAACTCCTCCGGCAGGTTATCTGCCTGGGTCCTGTGTCACTTGCATGCTGGTGACACTGAAGCCCTAAGTTCTGTATGACTTCTTTAAACATGTCTTTAGCTATGACTTAAGTAGTGAAGATTATGGTGTGTGTGTGTGTGTGTGTGTGTGTGTGTGTGTGTGCAAGCAAACTAATCCCTGAAGTATCCCACAACCAAAAGTCAGTGGTGTAACACCATGTTCTACAAGCCAAGGATAGATAGATGGTGTAGAAGTCTTCAGTGATCATGGGTGTGAAATGATATTTATAAATTCTGGTATCAAGTGACCTGATACACATTACCTAAACAAATGTACAGATCAGAAGTTCTCGTTCTGAGATTCTGGAGAGCTGCTACTGTCACCATATGCAGAATTGGAGGAAAAGAGCCAATATGATGTGGCTTAAAGCCTCCTCCTCCTCTTCTTTCTTTTTTGTATTCTGCCACCAGAAACATTACAAAAGCAGCCATTTTGAGTCCCCCGCAGCAACCAAGATCTAACCACTATTTTGACTCCTCCATAATTTCCCAGGACTGGAATCATTCTGGGAGTATTGTGAGCTGAAATGGCTGTCACCACAACAATGGCAGGGGATATTTAAAGAAAATCCTTTAAAATGTAGACAAAAATGGAGATAATGAAAAGGGAGGGAAATCGCAGAAATGTTCTCAGTAAAATGTCTTCTGGAAATTTTCAGCTCAGCTCTGCCTCTGCTAATTGAAAGCACACTGCCTTGAAATTCGAAACAGAACGAAGGGCATTATTAATTCTTTCAAAATAAATATATGAAATATAGACAGAAAAGAGAAACAAAAAAGTCTATAAACCTCAGTACAGCTCTCACAAATCGGAATGGATTATCACAGAATTAAGGCTCACACAGAATTACAGCCTCCTAAAATAAATTTATCACCTTGCATAGTTCTTTTAAAGTCTGGAATAAAACCTGAAAAGGATTCCCTGTTCAACTGACATGGAAACTACCAATCAAAACTGATCCCCTGTGCTAAGTTTTTCAATGGAGCAATACCCCATATACTCCACTGGAAGTCATCCATCGCAGCATGATCCAGTCATGTGCGAATCAGCCCACCATGTTGAAAAGATGCATACTAAAATGGATTTTTTTTCTACAAGTCTGTGAACATTCTCACCACTAGTTACTCTGTCCAATAATAACGTCTAGTAGGTGAGAACATTAGGAAGCCTCTCCACAGATGAACTATTGATGTATCTCCTGCCCCTATCTGTTTATTCTTCTATCTTTCAGGGTATCAGTGTGTTCCTTCAAAGAATAAAACATGGCTATGGCCCCATACAGACAGGCCAAAATAAAGGTGCTTCAGGGCACTTTGGGAGTATGCTGTTTAAATGACACACACATCTTAAGAGGCCAGAAGCTGTGCCAAAGCTGCGCTCCAGTCCTTAGGACTGGATCGTGGCTTTGGAGCGGCTTCCGGACTCTTAGGACACATGCATCATTTAAACAGCACACCTCCAAAGTGACCTGAAGCAGCTTTATTTTGGCCTGTCTGTATGGGGCCTATATGTGATCAAGAAGCCTAGAAAAAAATGTATTCTGATGACCTATGCAAATTTATTTGCAAGGCTGGTCTACCAATCTAGTTCTGCTCCTTTGCTAAGTGCCAATGAGCCGAACTGAAGCCAGCATTGTATCAAGCAGAAAGCAAAACATTTTTCTTCTCCTTTTCTAAAATGAAATTTTAACAATGTTACACTTTGCCTTTTGTTTGGCTTTGTATGCAAAGCAAATGGATTCTCCCTATTAATCTGAGAAAACTACAACTCAAGCTTGAGAAAATTATGGTGAGGCCAAGGTCGATTTTGCAAACTGTATTTGTCAGTTGTGATTGGACAACTGAGTCACATGAGACCTTTCTATGTTGTTTCTTCTGGGGAGGGTGGATCGGAAATGCCAAGGACAATCCCAACATTATGCAGATGCTTCTATTATTTTACTGGATGCTATTGAAATAGGGCTCCTTTTGATTGCAATCCTTTCTTTAGTATTACTGCCTGTCTTTGTGCTCTTTTGCAGAGTGCTAGTAGACAGAGATCAATCTTTCCATTACTGATAAAATAGTAATAATATTTGCATACATTTGTGCAGGAGAGATTAAATCCTATGTGGATCTCAGACCCATGTGGGGCTGAGAAGACAAGAACAAGAAAACAGAGATGAGAACACTATTGCAACATAAAGGAGATTATGGGCATGTCACCAGTCCCCCCCCCCTTCTAATGTTCCCCTGTTTAAATAATGTTGGACCAAATCCTTAACTAGCGTGCAGACTGTCTTCAGATGGGAAGGCCAGTTTTGCACTGAATCTGGGCTACCCTGGATTAAATTGAATTTTTTTAAAAAATTAACATTTGTTCTGGATTTTCCCAGAAAGTCTTGAGCACTCCGGAGTGACACCAGGCCACTGTTTGTATGCATGTCTTGCTATGCTGCCTGGCACTACTGCCATTAGTGTGAGTTGCTCCCTCTCAGGGCACAATGAGGCATCTGGCCATGTAATCGATTCTGGGCGCCTATTTTTTTTTTTTTTTAACCTCAGAGGGAGCAAGTTGCATTAGAAGTGGCTATTGGCACAGCAGGATGCATATGTAGACAGCCATCCAGCATTGCTCTGGAGTGTGGCAGTAACAGGGCAGCTCCGGGGCCAGAATATTCTGGTTGATATAGACCCTGCCTATGAGGATGTATGTTGCACTGCTCATTTAAAATTCCTTCATGCTTGCTCCGGAGTGACTAGTGCTACACTATGTATAAAGGGACCGACAATCAGATAACTGAGAAGATGAAATTGCACTTAGAATTAACAAGATTCAAAAGCAGCCAAAAGTAATAATAACAGAAACCAGTGTTTTAAAAGTTTCCCATCTTTCAAGGTGGGGTGGGGTGGGGAGGAAAGGCATCTGTAAAAATATTCCCCTCCATCCAGAACTGACTGGAGCATGTTTTGTAAATTCCACATCTACAAGAAGCAATTTTTCAACAGTGAAAGTGGTGCCATGTTACAATTCCAGAAACGTTTTCACAGGAGCATTACAGGGCAGGAGGTCACAGCCATCACAGCACTGTGTTCCCTTCTTATTGTTGTTATTTTTGTATGAGACTAATAATGTCTCCTACAGAGGAAGACAAGCCCTGCATGGCGTTATGAGTTCAGTGACAGCGAGTGTGGAAGCAGGGCTAGCTACACTCTTCAGTTTTCATTACCCCAAAATAAATAATAATAATAATAAATCCAGCTTCCTGGTGAAGCATCAACATCACCTTGGAATGTTATGAGTAACTTACTTAGTTTTCCCTACATCTATCAGGGTCATATTGTAGACATCAGGAAATGAGAAAGAAATCCAGAAGTAAAGATTTGAAGGTTTCAGCAAGAAAAGCACGGGAGGATTTTGTTCCATTTGTTTTTGAATGGATTGCAGATTGTTTTAGAATGATGGATACAATGTTTAAGAGAAGATATTTGTGTATTTACTGCCCCAAAATCATTTCTAAAAACTATATCGGGAGAGGACTTTTATGTAAGACTAAACTATCAGATTTTTACAATTCCCAAAATCAGATTTAACCATTGCTCAGAAAGTATCTACTGTTTCCTTAACAAAGTATGCGATTTTCTAAGCAAATCAGTAACATGCAAATTCGCAGTCCCCACATGCAGTTCCCAATTGCATCACTGTCTATGCAAGAAAAAGCTTTTTATGTATAATAATAACAATAATGAATTTATATTCCACCCTTTCCTTGAAACTGGGACTCAAGTCAGACTACAAAAATTGAAGCAAACACAAATAAAAATGAAGGCATTTACTCTAAAAGTAACAATATTTATAGGAGGACGGAATTCAATAGAGCTTGATTCCAGCTTGACATGCTTATGGCTCTGTTGCTGATTCCACTGAAAGCAAGGATTATCTACCTTGATTCATTGACTTAAATGGGAATGAGAATCATATGGCCATCCAGATTTTGCTGAAGTACAACTCATAACATAACACCACTGGGTATACTGGCTAGAGCAACTGCAATTTAAGGTCTAACAACATCTGAAAAACTACACAATTCTCATCCCTGGCCTAAATCCAGGGGTTCTGGACAGAATAAAATCTCAGAGCCAGTGAAACTCTGTTGATTTACAATATTCCCTTTGATAATGAACCTAGTGTTGGTGTTCATTACAATAAAGCTGGCTTTAACCTGTGACAATCATGTGAACAAGAAACTGCCAAGACACTTTGTTATTTATAGCCCTGTTAAGATCTTGCAAACTCAGAGCTGTAGTTTCCTTGATTGAGTGAAGACATCCATAATTCAGTTTTCCTGTTTTCCTATTAACTTCCTCTTTACTGAGCATTATTGTCTTTTCCAGTAAGTCAGGCCTTCTCATGATATGCCCAAAGTACAATAGCCTCATTTTAGTCATTTTGACCTCTAGGGAGAATTCAAGCTTCATTTGCTCTAGGGCCCATTCACCTGTCTTTTTGGTAGTCTAAGGCGCATTACAGACCGCCCGTTTGGGGCAGCCTGTAAGCAGCCCTTTCCCCGCTGTATCGGGGCATCAGCTGCCACAACGGCAGCCTCTGAGGCCCCGATCCACCGCTTTCCAGGCCACGGGGAAGTGGCAAAAGTCTGCTTCCCCACAGCCTGGAAAGGGGTGTCCTTGGGACTTAAAGCCCCAAGGACACCCGGTGAGGGCGGGGAGGAGGAGAAAGGGGCTGCTTGGCCCCTTTCTTCCTTGCGTCCCTGGCGCAGCCGTCTAAAGGCTGCGCCAGCGACGCAAACCTCAGAAGGAGCTCCGTTTCGGAGCTCCTTCTTGCACTGTGGAAAGGGCACTCTAGGCGCCCTTGCGCAGTGTGACGTCATGTCCACGCTGCCTCGTTTGGAGGCGGTGCGTTCGTGATGTCGTAATGGCGGCCCCCATGTGGAAGTGACGCCCCATTCTAACCCTAGTATGTCCCCAGGATGTACTTTCATGCCCGTTTGTAATGGGCCTAAGATATCTGTAGAACTCTCCCTCCAATACTACATTTCAAATGAGCTGATTTCCCTCCTGACAGCTTTGCTCACTCTCCAGCTTTCATAGCTATAAATAGAAATTGGACATTCTTTAGTTGGGATTTACAACTGAATTCAGGCCAAGGGGCTTAAGGTTCTTTATTTTAACTCACTTTGGTTTGACCAGGTGTATGGATACCATAGATTCTGAGAGCCAGTGAAGTACTCTCCATTGAGATCTAACTAGATAAAATTCAGGCTGCATTAAGGACATGAACACTAATATATGCTATCCTTTTGGAGGCAGCTTCTTCTGATTTGCAGGAGCAAGCAATAGAATAGCATGACAGTAGTAGCAATATGATTAGTGCATCACAGGATAGAATTTATTTATGAAGGATGAGCTGGTTATGTTGAGTTCATGTTGTTGGTGGGTTTTTTCCCCATCTATTTCTTTCATTGCATCCTGAACATGCAAATGGGACTAGTTTGGTTGCATATCTGTGGGGTCAGATTGGCTTGGAAACCAATCAGGGTTCTCTCCCTCCCTGTTGTAAATGAGCATGTTCAGAACTGCAAAGGAAGAAAGGGAGGGGGAAACAGAATTAAAAGGGAGCTCTGGAAAAAATAAACAACAAGAACCCAACCATAACCATTTCATCCCATCAGAAATAAATGATATCCTGTGACACACTAATCATATTGTCATCACAGTTTTCTCCAATGAAATTGGTGTCAGATGTGTGTGTTTTGCAGAAGACAACCCCTCCCAGCCATTGCTTAGGGCAACAAGGAGATCCCCCCTCCATCTACTTCCTCAGCAATAGCTGCTAAGACATATTCCTCTGCCAGCACCTGGGGAGGGCTTAGTTTCATGCCCTCTGCTTATTAGCAAAAGAGGAAGAGGCAGGGGATTGGGGAGGCCTTGGGGAAAATCCGATCAAAAGCTGAAATAAACACATCTGATGAGTGTAACCACCTCCTCCTAAGAGGCACAGACAGCTTCTGGCACTGTGCATTCAAGACAGAAGGGCTTTGAAGGAAGCAAAGACATCACGGGAGAAGCAAGGCAGTGAGTGGAGGGAGGAAGGAATCCATCCAGCTCATTGCGTAGTGTCAAGGAGCTTTGTCTTGATTGCTGCATTTGCCGGCTGCAGAGAGGAAAACCCCATCACTGATGCTGTTTGCTCCAATCCAACCAGTGACAGAAAAGGGGCACACGCCGTTCTCTCTTGCTTCTCCTTCCACTCAGATGGGAAAATAACACCTTTTGCAATCTTTGTACAACAGTTGAAGGATGTGCTGCCTCTGATGAAAGCAACAGATATCCTATATTTTATAAAAGGGACATTGGCAGGTACTTCTTGAGCTGTTGCTTCTAGCATTTGCCCAAGAACGAAACAGTGGGTGGGAGAAAAAGAGAAGAGGGGGAAGGAGGACAAGAAGAAGACTTTAACATGAATGTTTGTCTTGGAAGAATGTTTTGGCAATTGGGAAAAACAGGATCATTTATGGAAATGTATTAAGTAATCAAGTTTTAGTGTTGGTCTATGACTCTAGAGACCAGGGTGCATTTTCACTTGGCCATGAAACCCACTGAGTGACCGTGGGTAGGTTGCATGCTCTCAGCCTTAATGGATGGCAATGAACAAACCTTGTCAATAAAATCCCATGATAGGGTTGCTATAAGTTGGAAACAGTTTGAAGGCACACAACAACCACAACCACAACCACAACAACAACAACAACAACAACAGCTCAAGTGCCGTCTCATGCAACCAAGAGTAAGTCCCTGTCCAGCGTCAAAGATTTTTAGGGTTTGATCATGAACTTCACAGTTGGGTCCTATGCTGAGAATTCCAAAACACATATCACAATATAATTATGTGACCAATGTAACCTGATAGGAGACAGATGAAAATCCAGGTAGGATTCAGAGAAATGTAATTAAATTGAGATGGCGCATGGGGTTCAGTCACAACAGGAGGAACTGAAAATTATCTGGATTGACAAGATCACAGCCTCCCATTCTTCCTCACAGAGAAGTATCTTCTCTTGGCTCTCTTCAAGACCCAATCACCAACCGCATTGGGGTACATTCATTTCACATCTAGACTAGGAATGAGAAAATCTCTTAGTTTCTTATCGTCGCGTGAGTCTCACCTGTATATTCTTCCATATTTTTTTTCATACTGGGATCAACTGCTCCCATACTGTTATTTGCAGAATTCACCTCTTTTCATAGATTTTCCTCCTAATTTGTGAATTGGTTTGTGCAGTTTCCCAAAAGAATTCAACCTTTTCTCATTAAGAAAAACATATTTATCTCTTTAAAAAACAACAACACTGTTCACATTTAAAAATATGCACACTGTAGGAATACCCTGTAAGCCTCACAGATGTGCAAATGCTTCAAGCAAGGCACACATTTCATTGCAACGAGTCTAATAGTGCCAAGTGCAATGTAATTTCTTTCCATCCCTGTTCCAGATGTGGGGATGACCCTGCATGCTCAGGGAATAGCAGTGTCACCATGAATATTTCCCATGAGGTGAGGGGAATTGTTGTCGCTGTTTTTATGTGCTGTCAACTTGACTTCAGTTTATGGTGACCTTATTAAAAGAGAGACCTACAAGACACCCTGTTATTAACAGCATTGCTCAGGTCTTACAAACTCAGGGCTGTGGTTTCTTTGACTGGGGAGGGGGGATTACAACCACAATCACGCTGAGTCAGTCTTGGAGCCTTCTGCGATCGAATGCACAACATTACGGCTGTAGTGCTGGCATTTAACCATTTGTGCCACCAAGAAATCTTTAATTGTCATCCCACTGCAAGGAAGTATTTAAAAACAGTGTCATTTTTAAGTACTATTCACAGTTAGGGACTTATTTTGTACAATACAGATAAGCGGACATTTTGGCATAGAAAATAACATTTTGTGCATAGGAAATCGCATTTTTCTGCACTAAAAGTAATATTTTATGCACACAAAATGCTGTTTTGTACACAGAAAATTCTACTTTATATGCAAAACAATAGCAACAACAACAACAGGGAAGATTTTCCCCCTGGAGAACTGCAGAGATCTTCATCAGTCCAGGATTCCTTTCATTAGGGTTTTTTTACATTCAAGAAATATGTTTGCTTGTTTGTTTGTTTTACAATTTTTGAATTTTTAACAGATTCTTTGTATTCCAGTTCAGAAGCCATAGAGACATTTGTCCACATAAAACATTTATTTATTTATTTTAAAAAAAACCTTAAATAGAGGACCATGTAACAGAAAGTATGGGTCCCCTAACAAGGTGCACACACCCCACGCTTTATTGTTGCCCCACAGGCCCTAAATCTGAAAAGTGGGTTAAAAATTCCAGTTCAAATTTCCAATCTTCATGTTGGATTTTGATCTTCAAGAGGAGGTACAGCACACGTTGGGTCCCTGGGCTGGAATTTAGTTCCCAGACCCAGCAACGTGGCCTACCATCTTTAGAGCGATCCTTGTCTAACTCCATCATATAGAGTAATGGACCAGTCTACCAAAAAACATATCATCCCCAAAAGCTGCCAAAAAGTGGCAGAATCAGGACAGAACAGCTGTTGGGAGGACTTCATGTGTCCACAAAGGTAAAACAAAAACTGAAACCAAATTGCCAGCATTTTAAAAGAGTGCCCAGTGCTGATGAAGCAACGGTGCATACAAAAACCAGAATGAAGTATAACAGCCTATGGAAAACCTAATGACTAATCTCTCTGGTATCATCCTCCCCAAATGAATTCACTGCTTGGAAATTCCCAAAGTGAAACGTGAAGCCAGGAAGATAAATCAAAGTGTGTTCTTCCCACCTGGCTTTAGACATGTGTTCATTTTTAATGAAATAATTTCCCCTCCGCCACCTTTCTGCTGTCCCAACACCACTATTGGCCCACCTCCCTCCTTCCACCAAAACACACACACATATACATACGCTCACACCCACAAACCTCATAAGTCTTCACTGAATTACAATGAGGTTTTCTAATTAGACTAATTAATTTTCTGCCCAAGTTAATAAGAACTGTCTACAGTTGAGAAATAATTGGACTTCCCAAACAGCAATTTTCTCCTCCCCTTCTCCCCTCTCTCCTTTCCACAGAGAGCTGTGATAGGGCTCCTTAATAATTCAAAATTAGCTCCTGTTTTTCCGATGATGGCTTCATGTTACACGAATTATTTAGGTTTTTCATTAACACCTAGGCGGCAGCCTCCCCCATTTCCCAATGACAACAGCAAGCTGGCTAAGGAAGGGCAACGGAGGGGAACTGGCAACTCTGCATTCATTCCACAAGTCAATAAATCCGTTCAGGGATCAGCATGCCACGGAACTCCCACATTAAAGATGATCAGTTTCCCAGCAAATTAATCCTTCCCTCCAGGCTTCACAGTTTTTCTTCTTTACGGTGAGATAAGGAAAAGTGTGTGCATTATGGCTGCACCATAGTTAAGGTTACATCTGTTTTCTGGAGAACAGAATGTGCAGTGCCCCCATGTTACTCACTGTGTTGCCTTATAAACAGTTAGTTCCAGAGCCAAGTTATGGTTCCCAAGCATCTCTGGAACCTCCAAGGTCCTCCAAATAAGAGATGGCTGAATCTCATGCCACTAGGGCAGTGAATCCAAACTGGAGTTTAGTATGAAGTTTAAAGGAGCTGATAAACCTCATTTTGAAGACAGAGGAGTTTATCACACAGGAGGAATTTCTCTTAATTTCGAATGAAAAGAAAGTGGGGCCAGAACGCATTCATGTGAATTTGCTAGTTCAGTGAATTTATGTGAATTTGAATTGCGTTCAAACTGACTTCCTATTGCCCAAAAATAGATTGCCACTGCCTGAAACTGAATGTGATCACCTCTCATGCAATAAAGTGAAACCCCATGATTGCGTTTGGACTGACTTCCCAATGCCCAAAATTGTGTGTGGTAGTCTATCACGCGATAATGTTAAACCCCATAATTGTGTTCAGATTGCCATTGGATTATACTTCCAATTTCCTTTGTCTGATAACATCAAGTGTTCAGCAACTTGGATGCTCCTTTGAAGTAGGGATAGGCAAATATATAGCTTATTGTTGTTACTGTTGTGTGCTTTCAAATTGTTTTTCAAGAAACCCCCAAGTTCACCTTAGGATTGCCAAATCATGGAGGTTTCTTTACAAATTTCTTCAGAAGGTGAAGTCGAAGCATTCTCTGAAGATGCCAGCCACAGATGCTGGTGAAGTGTCAGGAATAATCTCTTCTAGAACATGGCCACATTATTCAGAAGGGTTTGCCACTGCCTCCCTCTGAGGCTGAGAGAGTATGACTTGCCCAATGTCACCCAGCAGGTTTGTATGTCTGAGCTGGGATTCAGGCCCTAGTTTCCAGAGTCATAGACCAATGCTCAAACTACTACACCATGCTGGCTCTAAATGTGTAGTGGCCAAGGACAATTCCTTCCCTCCAGCTGTCCTCCACAAGCCACATACTCCCACAGTGTTCTCAAATACCTCTATCTGTACTGGAGTCATTTGTAAAATGGCAACTAGCATTTTGAGAATGTATCTCATGAAAACAGAGGCATTTGGGGATTGCTAGATGGTTCTGATGGGATTTCTATGTGGGGCTGAGGTGTTTTGTTATGTTAGGAAGGGTTTTACATGTGGTTTGGAGGTAAACAAAAATATATTCAGTTCTCCCTATCCGTGGATTCTGCATCCATGGAGTCAACCATTCATTTACATGTTAAAAAGAAATCTCCCCCCAAATTCTTGATCTTGCCATTTTATACAAGAGACAACATTTTGCTACCCAACTGTATATAATGGGATTTGAGCATCCATGGATTTTGGTATGCTTGGGGAGGGGGTCCTGGAACCAAAGCCTGGTGGATACCAAGGGCCCACTGTACCCCCCCCCCCAAAGCATGCCTTTCCTAAAGGAAAAAAAAACTTTGGGGAGTCTTTGGGGATGATGGGTAATGACTTTAGGGGTCACAGAAATGAGCTCAAGTGGCCACATACATCCCACAGGCCACATTTTGTCCACCACTGTTTTAAAGTTTAGACCCAAACCCAGAGCAGATTCACTGCCCCCAGCATCATGGGAACTGAGGATCATCCCAGTAAGGATGGTGGGTTCTTTCAAGTCACTCTTCCTTCTACATTTAGTTAAAAAGAAAATCCAGCTATTTCCATCAACTTTACCAAGACGTTAGTGAGTCCTTGCAAATTCTTATCAAACTGGGCAAAGTTCAAATACTTCCCCTAGATATTTTCAATGGCTACAATGAGTCCTGGTATGGAGGGGATATTGCTATACCTACCTACAATTAAGTTTGCTATGTAGTTATTAAAGATGAAAGGCATGTCAGAAAAGAAGAAGTAGCAACCCCAGTTCAGCCCAACAAATATGGCTGGATATCCAGTAATTCAAAGCCAAGCTTTAGAGCTAAGCACTCGAAACCTTCTCCACGGATAGATAAATATATCAGTATCTTCCTTCCACACATTGTTTTTAACAAAGGACTCAAGCTATTTCCACTGGATTTGGCGGGCTGTGTGTGAACATTTTGCATCAAAAAAGAATTGCATATACTGTAATGCTGAACCTCTCAACATCAGTGTAGTACTACTAGTAGACTATTGGTTACACAATTACAGTCATCCCTCCATATTTGCGGCTTTGATATTTGTGGCTTTGATTATTCATGGATTTCATTAATATGTTCTCTCTAGGAATCTCTAGGTCCTCCAGTGCAACTCTGTGGTCAACTTTAAAAGTTGCACTGAAATACCATTTGTAACTACTCCAGTGCCATTCTATGGTCAGTGTATGTTGGACATTGACCACAGAGTTGCACTGGAGGACCTAGAGATTCCTAGAGAGGTGTCCTCTCAGGTAAAAACAGTGTTTTTGTTATTTGCACTTTCCCTATATTTACGGGGGTCTTGTTCCCCTAACCCTAGCGAATATGGAGGGACAACTGTATATCCTCATATACAGAACATAACCAACATTTTTATGCAAAATTAGCTTAACTGACTGTAGTTACTTTCTGTATATTCACCACTTATTTTTTGTTCATTTCCCCCCTATTATATTTGGTACCTACATGTTCTTATAGCTGGACAATGCAGGAATCCTTCACAGTCTTCCCCCAGGAGTTGGTCCTTGAGATGTCCCAGAAGATGAGGCCATTGATGTGTGTCCAGTTGTAGGACACCCCCAAAAACCATCACAAGAAAACAAGTGCCACTCTATTCTGCTTTGATCAGGTCTCACCTGGAATACTGTGTCCAGTTCTGGGCACCACAATTAAAAAAGGACATTGAGAAACTGGAGCGTGTCCAAAGGAGGGCGACTAAAATGGTGAAGGGTCTTGAAACCATGCCCTATGAGGAGCAACTTAGGGAGCTGAGGATGTTTAGCCTGGAGAAGAGAAGGTTAAGAGGTGACATAAAAGCCCTGGTTAAATACTTGAAGGGATGTCATATTGAGGAGGGAGGAAGCTTGTTTTCTGTTGCTCCAGAGACTAGAATGCGGAACAATGGATGCAAACTACAGGAAAACAGATTCCACCTCAACATTAGGAGGAACTTCCTGACAGTAAGAGCTGTCTGACAGTGGAACACACTCCCTCGGAGTGTGGTGGAGTCTCCTTCCTTAGAGGTCTTTAAACAGAGGCTAGATAGCCATCTGTTGGGGATGTTTTGATTGTGATTTCCTGCATGGCAGGGGGTTGGACTGGATGGCCCTTGCGGTCTCTTCCAACTCTACGATTCTATGATTCTAAGACAGAGAAAGAAACCCTAAACAAATTTATCAGCAAAATATTAATCAAACAGTAAGCAATACTCTAGAGAACATACAGAAATATGTCCATATAAGCAACACAGTGAGACAATGTATAACAATTTACAGGGGCATATTGAAATAACAATTATGTAACAAGTGTAGCTCCAAATTCTTAGAGATAGCCCTCAAAGCCACACATGGGATTTCACAATTGGGTACACAGCCTTTTAGATTTTTCTATTTTGCTCTTACGTCCAACTCATGTATGGACTGGACTCTAAGGTCAACAGTGGAATCTCATGTGTGATTTAAGGATTATCTATTATATTCTGAAACTGCTGCTAATACATAGTTGCTATCTGTTTGAATATGTTCCTATAAGTTTTTAGTCACTGCACCTATACACCTGCTGGAATTTATGTTTTTAAAATAATATTTTCAAACCATGGATGGTTGAATCCATGGATAAAGAATCCATGGATACGGAGAGCTTACTATATAATTCAGATGTACTATTTCTTTATTGTCATTTTAATGGTTAAGTTATCCTTCCAAGGTACTATTCAGCTTGGCTAAGGATTATATTTCATTTTGATGCTTCTCAACAGAAGGTAGGGAAAGTCAGGGGGGAAAGGATCAAGAGTCAACCAAGTTGTCTTGAGGGAGGCTGGCTCAATCATTGCCTCCTCCGGTCACCCATGCCTTTGGGCTAAGCTGTCCCTGAGATAATTTTGTGACTATCTCCCATGTGATGTTCCTTCTTTCTCTTTCCTCCTCCTCACCAGATCATTTGGTCTGGGCTAAAAGAAGCCGCAGCATGGCATTTAATAAATATTGTCAAATATCAACTGTCATACATCAAATATTGGAGTGAAATATCACTGGGTGTTGATGACAGATAGTAGATATTTGAAGACTATCCAGGAAATATCTGGCAAATTCAGAGGGCATTTGGAGACGGTTTGGCATTCAAATTCACAAAGAGGGGAAGAAAATATTTCAGGAGCAACAAAGCTAGGCTACTGTTACAATTTCATTGAAAGTGAAATGTCACAGCAACAGCAAAGGCTCATGCGTAGGGAAAACATGGAAAGAATTTGACAAGTAAAACTCAGTTAGACCAAAACATGCACAGGGAAAATCTTCGTCATCCATAACAATTGTGTTGATTTCAAAGAATGTCTCCTTTTTGTACAATCCTTGCTAAGGAACTTGCTTTCCCTTGTCTGAGGGCCAGTTGGTGACCCATGGATTGAAATGCCACCAACTCTTCTAGGCAGAATCCCAGCGGAGAGCTTCTGGGACACAGTTCCTCTTTTGCATTCCTTGTAAAAGCCGACACATTCACTGGCTGTCAGAGATAACTGGAAGAGACAGGGAGGTATCAGGGAGGGCGAGGAAGTGAATGGGTTCTCCAGGCCATGCTGACAGAATGCAATTTCATTTCACAGCTGCTTGCTCATGGTGACATGGCAGAGTCTGGCTGGACCTGGCACACACACTTTCTTTCTCTGCATGCCTTGCCTTGGAGACAGTTTTGCCAGCAGAAAGCCTAGCAAAAGAGTGACAAGATACACACAGGGTAGAAGGGATGTGGACTTGTGAGGTGGAAAGGGAGAAAGCAGATCATGGAAAAGTAACCTTTGGGGACTACAGCATTCTGAATCTTACAGCAAGCATGGCCCATGGAAACTGTGACATTGTGAGACTTATACTGCCATCCCAACATAACAACACTTTTTAAGCTCTGCAAGGAAGGAATGAGAGGGAGACATGAAACAGAACAGAACGTCTCCACTTTAACCAAAGAAATATATGAGATACTTGTTCACCTTCATCAATATGAGGCTACTAGCCCTTCACTTTGGTCCTGACATGAAGTACCCTTCCTATAGATAATGCACAAAAGGGATTTCCTAGGAATAGAGGACATGCAAAACATACAGAATTGCTGAGGCCATTTCCACAGCTTTCCATCACAGTCTTGTGTTCCTTCTCCCCCCCTTCCTTCCTTCTTTCTCTCTGCACCTGTTCCTATGCATTTAAGTTTGCAATAAACCTGCCTCATTCCATCTATCTTGAGCTTGTTTACCCCCCCCTCCCCGCCCTGGTTTTTGCATTACAAAGAGATATATCAGTTCTTGTTGTCTGCTTGCTGTCTGTGCATCAGATGTGATTGTTGGCGGTGTTCTCTTAAGTCTTCCTGCCTGCCTATCACTCAAAATTGCATAAAGCGGGATTGGCAGTTAATATTGTTTCTGATTATTCTTTTGCATAGCACACATACACAGAGAGCAAGAGAGGGACAGCTTACAGTTATTGCAGTTGCCAAGTGTGCAAAAGGAAGACTAGTAAACTGTAAGGACTCAAAGAATGAGTGATGATGCATCTTTGTGCCTGTGCTAAGGCACACCTTGCCTGCGATTCTCTGGGGTTAGTTCCAGCTAGAGTAGATTCATTCAATCAATTGCTAAATGGTGAGTCAGCAAAAAAGCAAATCCAAATTATTAAATGGGTCTACTTTGGTCAAAAGTAACAGGATCTATTGACACTGCACAAATCCTACAGAATCAGAATGAGTGAAGATCACACATTCAGTTTCAGGCAATTGATGCTGGTGTATGATTTCAGTATAACCACTGTTCTCTTCAGGCATTCTCCCTAAAGCATCAGCGCCCAAAGTCTGTAGGAGGAGAAGGGTGTACCCCTGCCCTTATATCATCTTGGATGGCATTCCCCACATTTCCAGCCACTGAGCTTGGGTAGTAAAGATGGACAAGGTATTCTACTTGTGTCCATTTGGACAAGAAGAATATGGCCCTTCTTCCATCTCCATTCAGAGAAACAGGATACGTGGCTGATGAACAAGAATGCAGGGGATGGAGTCAACCAGTTTGTGTCTGCCCCTTTACATGTGCTACATCCTCATAGCTCACACATTTTGGAGAACATTTGCAAAGGGCTAATATCTTTACAGGATGTGAATGACAACCATATACCAATCTGAGAAGAATCAAACCTTCTCTGAGGCCCCATTCATACTGGCCTAAAAGACGTGGAGGGAACTGGGATGATCCGGATGCCCCTCCCCCGAATCGCTCCGTTAGCAAGTGCCCACTACAAATTGAAATCGAATGCATTTTGACAGAAATCGAATGCATTCTGTGTCTGCTGGCGAGGTGGCCGCTGCCAATCAAGCTATCGTCATGGTGACGTTTGCAGGGCATCGGGGGAAGTGTCCTCCCTTTTTAAAGAGCCAGGCACAGGGGTTTCAGCGGCTGAAGCAGGGAGAGAGATGCCTCTCTCTCTCTCTCTCTTTTTTTATAAACCTGTGGGCTTTTGGGTCAGATCTGCCCCTGTCCCAGGCAAAGGATGGGATTGCCATGCATTTTTTTTATGCTTTTAAAAGCAACATTAGCTTTCCCTTTGCTTCCCTTGCTGTATCTGCTCAAGAAGACAAATCATTCGCATATTTGCTCAAAAAAAATTGTTAAAAATGTAACATTGATTGTTTGCAACATTTGTAGCTTCCCCCTCTTCAAAAAGCAAGGAGATCCAAAGATATAAAGTGCAAGCCTGGCTCTATCTGCCTCTGGAATATAAACAATGCGCATGTTTGCTCAAAAAAAAATTGTTTGAATTTGAAAAGGGGGGGGGGTTGCCTGATGTGAGCTCCGTTCGTGACCTGATTTTTTCCTCCTGCAAGGGAAGGAATGCCCAGCGACAGAGGGCTTTGGGCAGGGAATGCAGGGAAAAGAGGCTCCTAAAGAATGCCTTCCATTGCTCCCTTCTGCCCAGGGCTCTTTCCTCCTCCCCCTCCCCTCCGATGAGGGGAGGAAATGCCTTGCCCTTTGCCCACCCTCTGACCTAAATCCCTCCCTCAATTTGCCTCGATCGTGATCGAGGCCAAAGTTCTCATTCCCAGGACCTGGGGTTTTTAAAAAGAAACGGTATTTGCGCCGATTTCAAAAGACCTGCGCTAGGGGCCATTTAACACGGAACGGGTGTGCAAGCCCCGGATTCGCTTGTGTGAGATTCGGGGTGAGTAGGAACTTCACGTGATTGAATCGGTTTCAGAACCAATTTTTTTTGTAGTGTGAATGGGCCCTGAATTTCTTAGCTCTCTCCTGAGCAATGAGTCACAACTGACAATCTTCATTTATGGTCAATAGACATGTCAAAGCACACAGTAACTTAAAAATGGAAAGATTACCTATAACATAAAACCAACGTAAAATAAAAAGTTCTTTAAAATGCAGAAAGTTAAAAGTAAAATTAAGTTGTTAGATTGGGTTGCAACATTGGGGATTGTCTTTATTATAAATGGTAGCATTGAGATATGGATACATTAGTCAGACCCCTTTTTAGTAGTTCACTCTCTCTCATTTTAACTACCAGTGACAGGATTTTTGCAACCAACAGGGTGATACTCGTGCATTTGTCATGCAACAGCATTTTGATGTAAAATGATTGAGAACAGCCCGGTTTGCATCTCAATAAGAGAACATGCAGCTGGTTATGGCACTGGTTATAAAAACACATGAGAACAAAATGTGTGGTAGAGTTTCAGCTACTTGCTGACCCCAAGGGCACAAATACTCACAAACAAATATAAGAAAGAACATCTTGACTTACACCCCAACCTCCCCTCTGCAGATATTGATCTGTTTTAATACATATGGGGCAACCACCAACATCACTTGCCCACCCATAACTACATATTGGACTTGCAACCCCAGACAGAAAGATTATAGTGGTGTGAACTCTTATTACCATTAGTATCATTTTCATCTCTGGAATGTTTGAATTCTGCCCCTTTGGTTCTTGCATACAGTTGTGAGAGTCCTTCATAGCTCACTGACAACCTTGACAGACCAGCGATAAAGGTCAAAATCAGGGTGGAGTGGGGGCATGGCATCTGCACAACGCATGCTTCGATTCCACTCCCATGCCAGTGTGGTGCTGTGTGCCCCACCTCACAGCAGGCGGCATCATGGCACTCCTCTGGTGCTGTGTCCAGATGATGCAGTGCCAAAGGAGGACTGAAAAGCTCTGGCATTGGCAGCTATGGTCCCCTTTTGTGACTCCTTTTTGCACTGTGGAAAGACCAGATTGGGGCCACAGCATGTAGTTGCTGCGGTCCCGATCTGGTGCTGTTCAGCCCCTGAATCCCTGAGGTTGCAATGTTCAGTGGATACAGCATCCATTAGAGGTACACAAAAGTTGACATAAGCTAATGATAAGGTAGCTGCTACCCTCAAGATGTCTGGGAACTAAAAAACCATCATCTGTGACCACTGGCCATGTGAGCTAGGGCTGATAGGAGTCCAATAACATCAAGAGAATCTTGGACTCTCTATTTGGCTTCCCCATCTCAGACCCAAGTCAACTTCAGATTTGCCAGCAAGACTTCCATGTGATGGGAAAAAACTAAGCTATTTTAATTACCGATAAGAAAGACAGTTACTCCGATGAATAGCAATTGTTCATTTCCTCCCCCCCACTTTCAGAAGTTATTTAAAGTAAATAATCATATATGTATAAAGAACATCCCTCCCTGCACACACGCATGCTTTTAAAAAAACTATGTATGAATTAATTATTATTATACGACTAGTAGTTAGCGAGCAATGTAATGAACTAAACTTTGCTATATATAATATTATGCAAAGGGTGCATGAAATCCTTCACTGCTATTAATAATTTAAATAATTAATATTATTTAATTTTTAATTCACTTATTCCCTTGGAGGTACAGTACATCCAGTGGGCAATTCCCTCCCTCTTTCTTCTCTCTTTCCACATTAACCCAAGACTAGAATTACTTGCCAAAGTTATTGACTTCAGGATTTTCCTCCCAATATTCTCCACACATTTCTACCATGAGATACCTATGGCATGTCTCCCTGTCCCAGAGAAGCTGGAAGAAATCTGTAAAGATGACATGAAATGTTTTGCCTCTACAAAACCCCCTCCTACCTTTAAAGAGGAGCAGAAAAAGAGAGAGAAATATAGCCTATACAGCTGAACCTCTGGACACCCAGATTTGTAACAGAGCTATGTGGAAAGTGAATTACCAATACATTCAGTTTTACTATGGTCTAGAAAGGTTACTTTTATTTTTGCCTCTTAGGTCATGAAAGCTGAGCATTGATGAAATTGTAAGCAGCAGCTGATCCACACAAAGAGCTGTATTTCATGTGGTTATTTACACAGTAGCAGTGTTGTGTCTCTGGGCCTTTTCCCTTCACCTCCATCTCCACACAGATTCCCCCCACAACACATATCCGTATCTATCTATCTATCTATCTATCTATCTATCTATCTATCTATCTATCTATC
>NC_056527.1:139972741-139984626 GCF_019175285.1 Sceloporus undulatus
CAATTCCTTTTCATTCTTTTCAATGAAGAAACAGCATGTCACAAATACCAGTATTACTGGTAGCATTTTTCTTTGGAAGCTAACCAAAGTGCAAAAACGTTCCTTTTGAAAAGAACCAAGCCAAACCAAAAATACACATAAAGACGGGTAACAGCCGTGATCCTCGATCAAGAATGCAATGTAATTTTATGCATGTACAGTTTTGTGTCCTTTCCATAGCAGCTGTCAAAGTCCATGCAGCCACTGCTACAGATGTTAAATGCCTGGTAGAGGAACTGAGCCGCAAGGACTAGGGCTTAACCCAGATATCTAGGAAGAGGAAAAGAAACAAGAGCCTTGTTCTCTTGCTCTCTTTGGAGAGCTGCAGGCCTCAAGGTTCAACTGGATCCCTCCCAATCCATTCCTCTAGCCATTTAATGGTTATAGCTGTGCCCCATGGGGCTTGACAGCTGCTGGGCAGGGAATTATAATGCACCAGCTGCATTTGTTCCTTGGGACATCTAACTTGGCGATGGTGATGTCTATGTATGTGTCTTCAAGTCAGCTATTGACATGGTGACACCACAAATTTCATAGAGTTTTCTTAAGCAAGGAATACCTAGAGGTGGTTTTGCCAGTTCCTTGCCCTGGAATATAGCCTATAACATCTGGTACTCATTGGCAGTCTTCCACCCAGTACTAACCAAGGCTGACCTTGCTTAGCTTTCAGGATCAGACAGGATCTGGTGCCTTCTAGGTTATTTAGGCTAGTTGTCATAATGATGGTCATAGTGAGTGATGGGTATAGTTCCACTTGATCCAGAGCTTTAGGTCCCAGTCCCCAGGATATATAAAGGCATGGCCTCTATGAAATTCTGTCCAGTCCAAGTGTGGTTTACAAATCAGGAGAGACAAGAAAGGAGATCAATGGCCTCAAAGTTGTCCATTAAAAATTAGGACCTGGACAAGAGACTGAACATTACATTTAGAGCTCTGATCCTGGATTATTTCTCCAAAACAAGTTGGAATGACTAGATTGCAGCAAGCCAGAGTTTGTGTGTGGCTTCCAATTCCTGACTGAATGGGGATAAACAAATCAGGCTGCCAGACTTATGAGGCCTTATATAGCCTAGGTCCAGGATATCTGACAGGGTGTATCTCTCCTGATCATGCTCTGAGATCCTCCAAAGAGGTCCTTCTCTCAGTCCCACTATTTTCATAGGAACACTGGTGGAGACACCAGGTAGGGCCTGAACTCTAGAACCATGTTTGTTCCTGCACTCTAGAACTCCATTCCCAGGGAGGCCAGAATAGCCCTCTCCTTGCTGCCCTTCCACCAGCAAGCAAAGACTTTTAGAATTGTAGGACTTTAAAGAAAGAGCTGCTGCATTTTTTTTATTGAACTGTTTTTAATGGCTTTTTTATTCTTTTTCTTTGCATGCTTTACTTGTTTTAATCTTGTGAATAGTTTAATTCTCTTTTCACATTGACCTTTGAAAAAAAAAATTAAAGTTATATTCGTTTCAAATTGCAAGCCACCGTAAGTTCCAGTTTGGGGGTAAAATAAATGAAGTTCATCATGGTCATCGTCATCATCATGATATCTGATCTGAACATCATGATACACCTATGTAGTTGTTCACCTGAAACTCACATAGAGATAAAGCATAGACAGCATATTATAACCATGGATGTTGTGCATCCAACTGCCTCCCCTCCACTGTCTCACAGATCATCATGTGCTGAGTTCAAAGTTCGGCATAGCAACTTAGGGACTCTTATTCCTAACTCTCCCTATTGCCTTATTGTCACCTGATTCTTTTATCAATGTATATCTGGTTGACATTGTGTCCCTGTAGATGAATTGTAGTCATTCCTCATCCTTTTATGCTTCACCCTACGGACTTGCACAAACCAGTTGTCACAGCAAGTGCGACCCAACTACAGTTTGCAACATATCCAGCTGCAAATGTACTTTTTCTCCTACCCAGCTGCCCTCTCCTGACAGCCCCCAAAGGTCATGGAAATGATCAAAGATTATTGAAACTCTTTTCTGGCGATTACGTTTTGCTAAGAGTTTTGCTTGCCCTCAGCTCCAGCTGCCATATCTAGGGTCAATAAACTATTATTCTAACAGCTTTTCACAGCCCACTGCCTTGAAATTGACTGCCCGAAGCTAGGTGCTACTTTATGGAAGACAGAAAAAGAAGTGAGGAAGGGCCACGGGGAAGAAAAAAAGAAGATGGGAGGAAGTGTGGGTCTGTGGAGGAGAAGGGCAGTTTGCAGGAAAACATACCTTTCTGATGACAAATTGGTTGTCACTTGATGTACTTGAGCAAAACTTTCTGTTTCCCATTCTGATGATATTCATCTGATTTAGAAGACAGGACAGATTTCTTTTCCTAGCCAGATGTGTGTGTGACTTAGGACAGTTTCACACATCCTACAGTAAGAAATCTGTCTTTGCTCTTGAGTAACTCAAGCTGCATCCACACTGCAGAAATAATCCAGTTTGACACCACTTCAACTGCCATGAATCAGTGCTATGGAATTCTGGGAACTGTCGTTTGCTATGACACTCTGATAAAGAAGAGTAGATGTCTCAGAAAAGTACAATTCCCAGAATTCCATAGCAATAGCAATAGCAAATACATTTCTATAACATTTATCAGTGCACTCAAGCACTCCCTATGTGGTTTACAATGTGTAGGCCAATTGCCCCCAACAAGCTGGGTATTCATTTTAGTGACCTATGGAAAGATGCCAGGCCTGGCTGGGACTGAACTCATAACCTTGTGGCTTGTGAGTGTGTGGCTGCAGTACTGGCATTTAACCACTCCGCCACCAGGGCTCCATTAAGTTAGCACTGAACCATGGCAGTTAAAGTGGCATCAAACAGGATTATTTCTGCAGTGTGGATGCAGCCTAAAATCACCTTTTGGACCCCATTCACACCAAGCAATTATAGCACTATTATTCCACTTAAGATGTCATGGCTGCATCCTATGGAATCCTACAGAGTGTGGTTTGGGAAGGTACTAAAGCGCTCTAGCTTTAGTTTAATACCTCACATTAAAAGGCACATTTCAGGCTTCCATAAGATGGAACCATGACAGTTAAAGTGAAATAATGCTGTAACCACATACTGTAAATGGACTCCAGATTTCTGATGACATACCCTCCAAATATCCTGATATGGTAGGGATAGTCCAGATTTAT
This sequence comes from Sceloporus undulatus, assembly GCF_019175285.1. Lineage (NCBI taxonomy): Eukaryota > Metazoa > Chordata > Lepidosauria > Squamata > Phrynosomatidae > Sceloporus > Sceloporus undulatus. The sequence goes on from NC_056527.1 coordinate 139,975,940, forward strand.
CTTGCTTTTCAGCTATTATTAAATTTTTCCTTTGTGCTCAAGATTATGCCAACTTCTGCAAATTGAGTTCAAGGTGCAAAAGTAGTTTGCACTCTATTAACTCAGTGAGCAAAGAGGAGGATGGGGACAGGAATCTTGCTCTTACCAGTTGGTTCAGGCAAAAGCAAACTGCTGCACACTCTCCTAACAGGTATGTTTTTCCTCATTAAGAACTTTAGCCATCTTGACCACATGCTGATGTTTTGGCCACATGTGTCCCAATTTTAATCTGTGAAATTTTGGAGGATAAATTATGGGTATAGGAAAGACATTTCTAAACATGTCAATCACATTTATATTTTCATTTTTCAAACTTCTTTCAGCACTACAAGTGGGAAGCCACAGTTCTGCATGACTGGACTTTGAGGCAAACTATCAGGTCTATGAACTGGATCACTGCCTTGCACAGGCATCCCTAAATCTGTCCATTCAGGTGGGCTGCAGGATCTGCTTAGTTTTATTTGGGGAATTGGTATCTTTAACATGATTGATATCTTTCTTGACCTCTGACTCCTGGCTTGACTGGAAGATTCAGTCTATTTTTGAATCACTACAATTTTGCAAGATTTCATTCCTAAGTTTGTTCTGCAGTTTTCCTTATTGATCTGCAGGTGTGTGTGTGTGTGTGTGTGTGTGTGTGTGTGTGATCAGCATGGACATTAGCATTTAAAATATGTATTTTTACCTGCCTTTATTCACTCAGGCCAGACTCTAACTAACTACACTTGTATACTCCCTTGTAGGACTCTTTCCTTCCTTTCCTCCTCCATCTCTCTGCTGCGCTCAAAGCTCTGTTTTGAAGAGTTTCTGAGCAATGTAGGTTACATGTTGAAGGTGTGCATGCTCTGAATGAGTGGGAGGATTCATCTCCTCCTTGATCTGCTGATGGGCTCCTTCCTTCCATACAATTGGATTATGCCCTAAATACATCTCCACAAACTCCTTTTAGTTCCAAATGTGAGCTTCTAAATGAATTTTATCCAGAAAACATACCTTTCAAAACACCTTTGGGTACAATCTTTGAGCAGAGAACGGAATAACAACATCAGGAGAAGTTCAAAGGACAATTATGTTCCAATCTATGCATTCATCTGCACAACGTTAATGAGATTCGCCCAATTTCTCGAGGTAGTTTTTGTTTTTGACCTCCTGAGCAAAGCTACCATGGAAAAATAAACTCTCCTTCCCACCTCCCAAGAAATGTTACTTGTCTTATCAAAATGTGCTTTCTCTCAATGGTGTAACATTTTGGTGTCGCCGTGAATGCTGAATCTTCCTTGGCACATTTTACTTGAGGCAACATTTAGTTGTCAGGTTGCTAAAGGCATAATTGTAGGACATAATGGGATTCACAAACCTCCATCAAAGTGTCACCATGGCATTTAACCAGATTTCCCAAAATTATCGATTATTTATTTATTTTCTAAGCAGGCTGATACCAAATCATTTCCCCTGAGAGATGCAAAAGTGATTCACATTCATGCATGTTAAACTGCATTGCAAAAGAGAGGCAAATGAACCACTTAGTTCAAATAATTTATTCAGTTTGTAGCAAATATGTTTCATTTTGTCGACGATTTGGGCAGCTGGGTATTCAATTTTCTCCCTGATTTTTTCTTTCCTTTTGGCTTGGACCAGATGACTCATCAATTAAATTATGTATTAAGAAAAAAACACTCCAGAAGCACCAGCGGATCAATAAGCAGAAAAAGGACGTAGCATCAATGGTCTCTTATTCTACAGCATTTCCCAAACTTCTATTAGATAAAACATCTTTATTTCCTGAATTCAAGTTGCAAGAAGAGGTTACTATTGAATGCCAAAAGGTTCACTGACTATTTAAACAGGACAGGGGCAGCCTGGATCTCAAGGGAAGTTACTTTTCTGTTGCTAATGGAGTTGAAATTTTATTACCTGCCTTTTGTTGCCTTTTATTCCTGGTTTCTGCATGGCCGAGAAGGAGAATGGCTTCTGCCTCCACTGAGACCCTCAGTACCATCTTAACTTACAACAGAATAACATCTGTGACAAAATGTGAGCCTATGACTCTAACATTGTGATCTTTCCTCTCCTATATGATTCTAAAGATCTTTGCCTGATGTAGAAGCCAATGATACATTTTCTGCATTTGGGTTGGCCAATAAAGGCATCACTCTTTTGTGGATTTTGCTGCACTCTACTATATGGCCAGTGTGGATACCCCTGAATATGTTTCCATATGCATTGTGTGTTCTCCTCCCAACAGCCCATCACTATTGGGTTCCATTCCTGATCTTCCCATGTTCATTTGAAGCTTTAAACTTTAAAACCATCTATTCTGCCTTAGTCTCTCATGTGTGAGTCCAGTAGTGGCAATGGCTCACGCCTGCTCCTCCTTCTCACCTGTGCCAACTTTACAGTAAAAGGAAGGATGGGCTACCACTTAAACATTTGTTTCATTCAAACTGTAAACTAAATCAGCATCACCACCCAATGTGACTATGACTCTCGAGACCAGGGTTCAAATCCCAGCTTGGCCATTGCAACCCACTGGGTGACCTTTTCAATCTCAGAGGATGGCAGTGGTAAACCCCATCTCTGAACAAGCTTGCCAAAAAAACCCTGTGAGAGGTTGTCCTTAGGGTGGTCATAAGTCAGAAATGACTTGAAGGCACACAACAACAACAACAACAACAATAACCCAGTCCAGGCCATATCGGATACCTTTCCTAGTATGAAAGAAAATATAAAACCATAAACCCAAGAGCAACAAGATAATCCCCAGACTCAAAAACTAAGCATATATCTGGCATTGCAGAAAACTCTCCAACCCATAGAAGGATGGCACCAATTTGTGTCTCTGAGAAGGCAGTAAGATAAAATGTGGAGGGAGGAGCTACTGGTAAGTCCTCTACATGGCAGACAATTTCAAGTGGCCACTTATATGCGTTACCTCAAAAAAGGACAACAGATGACACTGATTTATGCAACATTAGATATGCAAATTTCTATGCATAAACATACATTTAGAAATAATGCATTCCCTAATGGGAAATTAGCAAGTGCACTGGCAGGTACACACCTGGTTAGTTGTGGCATGTTGGTAATTAGAACAAGAGTGGTTTAGCACAACCACCACTGATGGTAAGAGCTGTTTGATTGTGGAATACATTGGAGGCTTTAAAACAGAGGCTAGGTGGCCATTTGTTGGGAGTGCTTTGATTATGTCTTCTTCCTGTATGGCAAAATGGATTGCACTGGATGGCTCTTCTGGTCTCTTCCAACTCTATGATGCCATGGAGTTTATCACATGCAGTCAAAATCCCATGCAGAAATAGGGGTTTAAATTGAAAAAAACCTGCAAAAGCGGGTTAATTTTCACACGACATCATTATTAAAGTGGTGTTAACCCAAACGGAACGTAGATGGGAAGTCAACAAAAGTCACTCCTTTTTACTTTTGGAAAATCCCAAAAGTAAAAAGACGTGGCTTTTGTCTACTTTCCATTCGGGTTAACACCAGTTTAACGACAACGTGCGTGAAAATCAACCCACTTTTATGGTTTTTTTCCCCAGCTTTTAAATCCCATTTTTGCATGGGATCCCCCCCCCCCCCATGTGATAACCTCCTATGTGAGAGTAGATTTACACTATGTACGTGAAATCTGGGATTCTGGTGAATATATCTGGCAACTGTGAGAAAACACAATGGCTCTCCCTTGCCTACAAATAACAAATGTCAGGAGAGGCAGTCTATCCTAGGAGAAGCAATTACAGGTGAGTCAAGTCAGTCTGGATCAGACACAGGTAATCAAGAGAAATTATTGAGGTTGAAGAGAGGTGCAGTAGCAAGGTCTCCCTGTCCCAGAATCTGACACAGGAAACGAACAGTCATAACATCTGAAACTGCAAGGGACAAGCAAAGAGACGTACACCATAAATTAGTTCAAAAGGTCAAGCATGCATATAAACCCGCAAGCAGAAAGAACATGCAAGTCAACGGAAAAACTCCCAGCAGCTGCTGTAGGATGCGGCTGAAAGTTTTGAGAAGGGCAACAAAGATAGGGAAAACAAAACACAGGGGAGAGGTTGAAGGAGCTGGGCATGTTCAGCTTGGTGAAGAGATGACTGAGGCTGGGTGGTAGTGGTGGTGACATGATCATAGGATGTTATCAGACAAGAGAAATTGGAAGTATAATCGAACGGCAATCTAAATGCAATCATGGAGTTTAATATTATTGCATGATAGACTACCACATGCAATTTCGGGCAATAGGAAGTCAGTCTGAGCACAATCATGGGGCTTCACGTTATTGCGTGAGAGGTGATCACACGCAAATTCGGGCAATGGCTTGCTATTTTCAGGCAATGGGAAGCCAATTTGAATGCAACTCGCATTCATATACATTTGCTGAACTAGCGAATTCACGTAAATGCTTTCTGGCCCCACTTTCTTTTCATTCAAAATTAAGAGAAATTCCTCAGGTGTGATAAAGTCTATACTCTTTAAACACCTCAAGGCCTGCCAAAAAGGGAAAACTGCAGGCTTATCTGCTGCCTCCGAGGGTAGAACTAGGTCTAGTGGTTTCAAATTACAGGAGGAGACATTTTGTTTGAACATGAGAAGGAACTTCTTGGCAGAGCGGTTTGGCCATGGAACCAATTGCCTAGAAAAGTTGGATGTCCTCAAAGAGATGCTGGACATCAGGATATGTTCTAGCTGGAGATCCTGCACTGAGCAGAGTGTTGGACATCATGACCAATAGGATCCCTTTCAAATCTATGATTAGAATCATAGAATCGTGGAGTTGGAAGAGACCACAAGGGCCATCCAGTCCAACCCCCTGCCATGCAGGAACTCTCAATCACAGCATCCCCAACAGATGGCCATCCAGCCTCTGTTTAAAGACCTCCAAGGAAGAAGACTCCACTACACTCCAAGGGAGTGTGTTCCACTTTCAAACAGCCTTTACCATGCTTCTATATCTACCTGCACTTGAGATGCTTGATCCTTCCGCAATTCTTATTTAAGAGGTGTTGTCTCTTTCACCACTGTTTCTTGTCCAGACAACATTCCCCAGAAAGGAGTTAGTCCAAATAGGTTATAATTATAGCACTGCTGGCAGACAACACTCTTTGAGCCCCTCACGCCCCTACGTTGCTTTTGTATCAAGAAATTAATTTGGAGATCAAAAGGAAACCATTTAATAACGTCAAATAAATAGGCTGGGGGACAGAAAAGTGATGAAAAATCTTGTTGCCCCCAGCACTTTGACTTGCCAGGGAGGGGATTAATATTTCTGACAGATATTTTCACAGGCCATGGGGAACTTTTCTTTGCAACATTAGAGAAAGCTGGAAAGAACTTCCTGTTTTGATTCCAAAGGGCAAAATGTTTTTAAAATACACTCATGCACATGTACACAGAGAGAGAAAGAGAGAGAAAAATTCAACAGCAGCACAAACCTATTAATTGCCTCCCCCCTCGACTAGTACGAAAACAATATTTTATGCTATTTGATGAGCTCCGGAGGCCAAATCAAATAAAAAATAGGGAGGGAGGGAAAGAGAGGGAGAGAGAGAAGGAGGAAAAGAAGAAGAAGAAGAAAAAGGAGGAGGAGGAGGAGGAAAAGAAGAAGACCACTTTAATATGCAGCACAGTTTATAGCCAATAAAAATAGATGTCCAGCAACATAAATAAAAGAGGAAAAGGTTGAAGGAAGTTGACAGGGGCAGGGAAAGAGCTATTTCTAAAGTAGACTTTTATAAATAGATGTTAGATAGATGGATAAATAGAACATTTCTCCTTCAGATAGGAATACTTTGTGTACCCTAACTTCCTTCTGCCCAGTCTTTCAATCGCTTTAAAATAATTCCTCAATCTGGCTTTGCTTCATTCATAAAGGACTCCAGCTAAGAAGGATCAGTTCCCCAGCATATTTTAGGGAGGGTTGCACAACAAAGCAGATCAGAAGTTGTGTTGCAGGTAGAGTAGGGAAAGGGCAGCTGATCCCCTGCCCCCCAAATGAATGAATGAATGAATTTATTATGGCACTTGGTTAGCACACCTGTCCCCCAAAAGAACCCTGCCTGTCCCTCAAAGCCTCAATAAAGCAACCCACCAAAGCCTCAAAAATGCTCACTCTCCCTCCTTCTTTGGCCATATCCTTGCCCAAATGGTGTCCAGAAGGGATGTGATATCACTTCCACTTGCCATTTTGAGCACCATGAGAAAATGTGACCTATGGAGGGGTGTCATTGGGAAATTGGCTCCAACTGACTGCGGGACTCCTGTCCTCTTAATTCCTATAAAGATGAGAGAAGGTTGTCCACAGAGCTTGGAAAGCTACTTTTACAAAGGAGGAGTATAATGATGTGCTGGGGCTATATGCAACTAACCATTGGTACCCATTCCAGCATTGCTTGAAATGCAAAGCAGCAGCATTCTGTTATGTGAATGCTTCTTTCAAAGGTAGGTTTCCAAGCTCTAGCTGGCAGATATACCATTTCCCCCTTTCCTTGGGGGAATTCAAAATGGCATAGGCTGAAGATAAGTAGGCAGTAGACAAAGTAATATAGGGTAGTGGACAGTCTGCTAAACTTGACCCACGAGACCTGACTTTGAATCCGAGTTTAGCTGTGCAGCTTGCTGAATCAGATATAATCTCTCTGCTCAAGTCACTTTGTCAGAGTTGTTGGGATGATAAAATGGAGGTAACTCACATATACCTGCCAAAGTGAGCTCCTCAGATGAAGGACAGGGTATAAATATGAGAAGAAAATACTACTGCAAGCATAAATGTAGTAAGTCACAGTGATGAGCATTACCAGTGGATAGACTAAAAGTATTCATTCCCAGCCTGTTTCAGAGCCAATAAATTGAGGCTTCAGAATGATAGCATGCACTGATTGGGTTCCTAGCATTCCAAGGCAGTGGCAGGAATGAAGGAGGGAGCAAGGACTGGTTGATTGATTGGAGAGAAATAAAGTAGATATCCGCAAGTTCCTCTCAGGCTTATAAATCACATTTGCCTCAATGGGATTTACGGTGCACTTGCCTACAGCTTCGGAAATGCTCTGCAGGCAATGCGACACACATTCTTTCATCAGGCGTAATCCCATTGACATCAAAGGAACTACTCTGGAGTAAACACTTTGAACAAGTTCAACGATCTGCCAGTTTCAGCGATAAACTCCAGAGCGATTGCATTGATGAGAAACAATTTTCTTAACCTTCCACTCTTGGCTAGTTGGGTTTATCCAGCTTTACTCCTGCTGTATTTAATCCCTATTTATAGTGTTGTTCATTATTCACAGTAGCAATTGAAGGAAGCAGACATATGCTTGAAAACAAAGGACAGTGGAATCATTGGCATGAAACCAAAACACCAATCGTTCTTGAAAAACCACTATGATGGGCATTCTTATGGAAACAGTGCTTGAGTCCTTGCAGTTATGGAGCATGCTTTGTTATAGACAAACCTGCATTCCCCTCCCCCCTGCCCCTTGTTTACAGAGATAGGTGGCACTAGGTGAGCATCTGTACAGTTTCTTAACAGGGGAAATAAGGTAAGGAGCTTGCTGCTCCTCAAAGGAAAGCAAATCATATTAAAAAAAGATATGTTAAAGTTTCCTCTTACAAACGTGAAAAAGAAAATCTCTGGGTAAGTTAAAATGTGGCACTAACAATGAAGTAGGAAACAGTGCAAGAAGACTGGCATTGGTAGGAGCCTCATTCTGCTCTATAGGCTCTGGCTGCTACTGCACAGGTGTAGAATTGATAATAGAATCATAGAATCATAGAGTTGGAAGAGACCGCAAGGGCCATCCAGTCCAACCCCCTGCCATGCAGGAAATCTAAACCTTATTCTTCAATGTATGGCCCCCTTCCCTGGACAGGCCTAGAAGGGAAAGGAAGCAAGCAGAAATGGTCCTGTGTTTCATGGTGATTGTGTCAGCAGCTTGAGTCTAGGGCTAGGCAACAGAGTGGAACTTCACTTCCAAACAGCTTTGAGAGAGCAAAAGGAGTCCCTTTACTCTCTGGAGCTGTTGGAAGCCTCCTTTTCTTTACACTCTCCTGGAGGCGGGAAGGAAATAAAAGCTCTTAGCTTGGTACTGGTACTGAGGATGGAACAACGGTAGAAACAGTGCAATGATTAAAGTCTTGAATGACACTGACTAAGCAAAAAACAAAAACAAAAACAAAACAAAAACAAATTGAATTTGCAAATTAGTAATGTACACAATTATAATAATTTGCATAACATGATAATTTGATGTATGGACATGAGGGACAGGAATATGGCAACCTCATCTGAAACCTTCAAGAGACACTGTCCATTAATGCACTGGTCTGGCTCAAGATAAGACAGCTTTCTATGCCTAATTCTGAGAAGAGTCATAGCTCAGCAGTAAACCAGGTATTGTATGGAGATGATCCAAATTTAATCCCTGGCATCTCTGGGTAGACCTGGGAAAGGCACCTATCTGAAAATCTGGTGAACAAGTGGCAGGTATGGGCAACCTTCAGGTACTGCTAGAGTGACTGTTGGTCTGTCTGTTTATCACTTTTATCATGAAACTTCAGATAATTCCAAATTCAATAATAAATTTAAACAAGATTATTATTATTATTATTATTATTATTATTATTATTATTATTATTATTAT
>NC_056527.1:139984636-140103096 GCF_019175285.1 Sceloporus undulatus
AGTTTACTTCTATAGCACTGTAAATGTACACAGCGCTGTACATAGATAATCAATCAATAAAAATATAAAAATATAAAACCTGTCAATGGCGTACAATCTACAATTTAAACCATTTTTAAAATCTTATTATTTTATTTGCTCAATTAATTTATGTCACACCTTTCCCCTGAATGGGAGCCAATGCAGCTTAGTTCCAAAAGGCTAAAAACAGTTTTAAAGTTTTGTACATACTTACAAATGAATTAACCTCATCACAGCTGATTAATGCCCATATTGCCTGGGGATAATAATAATAATAATAATAATAATAATAATAATAATAATAATAATTTATATTTCCCCGCTTCTCCCAGGTGGATCGAAGTGGGAGTACAACCTGATAAAAATATACAAAACTCATCAATACAATAGAATACAATACAATAAGAGGCAATAAGCTTCTTCAATTAATTAAACGAATTAAACTAACACCTGGATGGCTGCAGGTTTCCACCTTGATATAGAATAATAGTGAACTAGGCAGATCAATGATCTGATCTGGTAGGAAATAAAATTTCCAGTGTTGATAAAGTCAAACCAATGAAATCTGCATGTAATTCTGTTTTATAAAGAAGAAATATAGACAGTGGCAAGCTTCCACTTGACCCATGGAAACATGTTAATTCGGATCATTTTCTCCATCTCCCAAGGGCATCTTTGAGTACAGAATATACATTTGTTCATCATAAAAACAAACAGTGGATTTCAGAATCTGCCAAGTTATCAACAGCCGTTGGCTCACTGAGTGGGTTGCTGTTCAGAGGCCAAAGGAGGTCGCTTCCATTTATGAACATAATTTACGCTCCCCTTTTCCTGAGATGGTTACGGAGAGGTTTGTAGCTAGGGCTGTACAATTTCTCGGAAGGAAGTAATGAGAGAGAAAGCCTTCTGGGAGACTTCAATTCTTGGAGGATGGCTATGTTCAAAAAGGCCAGATTGTTTGTTCTTGTTGGTTTTGACTCAGTAATAGCACAACAAAGCACTTTCAGGGGTGGAAAGAATATCTCTTACTTTTCCTTTTTCTGAAGAATAGTGGTATTCTGGATACTTTGGAATGCCCCTTGGGAAGAACAGAGGAGCAGCAAAGATTCTTTACAATTTGCAAAACCTTTGGGGAAATCATGGTATACAAAGTATGGACGTTCAGGCCTACTGTAATCTTAGTCCTTTTGACACACTGGAGGGGATGGAATCAAGATGATACCTGCTTGCTCCCTTCATACATTCAGCTAGAGATCTGAATAGAGTCCATAAGTTTGTACAAGTTTCAGCTAGACTTTGCTTTCCACAGATGGGTATTTTGTCAGTCCCTGCCACCCATCAGTAGACATCGACTAAAATGGAGGAGAGGTGAAGAATTAACTACATTAGCTCCACAAGATAGCATCATCTTTGGCTTGTTGGGGGGTGGACATGTTGGAAGAACAGGAGGCCTTGAGATTCTGTTGATCTGTTTAGCCTGGAGAAGAGAAGGTCAAGAGGTGATAAGATAGCCCTGTTTAAATATTTGAAGGGATGTCATATTGAGGTGGGAGCAAGCTTGTTTTCTGCTGCTCTAGAGACTAGGACTCAGAGCAATGGATGCAAGCTGCAGGAAAAGAGATTCCCCCTCAACATTATGAGGAAATTCCTGACAGTAAGGGCTGTTCGACAGTGGAACACACTCCCTCAATGGAGAATTGTGGAGCCTCCTTCCTTGGAGATCTTTAAGCAGAGGCTGGATGGCCATCTGTCGGGGATGCTTTGATTGTGATTTCCTGCATGGCAGGGGGTTGGACTGGATGGCCCTTGTGGTCTCTTCCAACTCTACGTTTCTATGATTCTATAATTCAAAGCTTCTCTTAATCTCCTCCCCCATTAGGCCTCTTTCCAGCCTCTTCCACTATCTTAGAAGCAATGGCAGAGTCTCTGCTCTTCACCTGCAAAGACGATGAACCACAATATTTCATGTCTTCTGCCATGGCCAGGAACTGCAGAATTGGTCCATGGTGTGTGTGTGTGTGTGTGGGAGGTTTTTAGGCATGTTTACACCAAACAGCAATAAAGTGAAAATAAAGTGAATGGAAAGCAGACAAAAACAACACTTTTTTTTACTTTTGGGAACTTCTCAAAAGTAAAAAGGTGTCATTTCTTGTCCACTTTCCATTTGCTTTACTGCTGTTTGGTGCAAACACATCTAAAAAACCTCCCACATTTGCAGGTTTTTGCTACTGTTAAATCCTGTTTCTGAGCGGGATTCGTCTAGTGTGATAAGGTCCTATGTTAGGTTGGCTCCATGAGCAAGTATACTGAGTATTTTAGTTACTAAGATGGATACTCTTTGGGCCAGTCATCTCTCCTCCAACATCTGCACTTCAAAGAGAAGATAACAAATATCACTGATTTGGTGCAGTAATAATAATAATAGCTCCCATAATTGTAATGGTAGTAATTCATGGTCATAATCATCAACACAATTAGTCAGTGTCATTCATCACTGGCCTTATTAATTACCAGCAGAGATGGCCTCAAGGCAAAATACTTTCAATCTCATTTGCAATTTGGATGTGTCTGAGAACAGGGACAGAAAAAAAAAATTAGAGGTTATTCATCTGGAAATGTAAATTTGATATTTGTTGATCTTGGCTTAAGAAGCAAAAATCTGGCGAATAATCAAAGACCAGATGGGTCTCTCATATTCACTGAGCCAGGGGGTCTCCAAACCTCCTTGAACCATTTCCATATTCTTGATATATTTTTTAAATTGCCATCTTCAAAAATATCCAGGTAATTCAAACAAGGAAGAACTTCCAAATTTGGCATCCAAACTTCCTTTGGGACGAAAACCGGGCAGCTATCTGGTCTTAACAAGCTGTTGTGTCATTTTGTAACAATGGATGTTGTCTGGAATTGGGAATCACTGGTCCAAGACTCTCAGTATACAACATGTAGTGTTGTTTAATTTTCAGGGTTTGAAACAGCACTTTTACAGGGTGGGTCCTCAACTATGGTGTGCAGAACCTTTCTGATCAAATTTTAGGCACTATTTTTTTACTTCCCTTACAGTTACACAAGTAGTTCAGCTGTGTAGAAACATCCAAATGCACTTCTAACTGTTCACTTTATGGAAAAAATATAAATCACTCCCTCAGAGTGTGGCAGAATCTCTGTCTTTGGAAGTTTTTAAACAGAGGCTAGATGGCCATCTGTCGAGGATGCTTTGATTGTAAGTTCCTGCATGACAGAATGGGGTTGGACTGGGTAGCCCTTGTGTTCTCTTCCAACTCTATGATTCTATGAAAAAGCAACTATCATTTCTGAGGTATGGTTTTAAAACCTTTACTCAGAAGATTCAGTGTTGTTGAGAAAAATTACACACTGTGCTTCAGAACAATGGTTTCCAATCCATAGTCAAGAAGTCAACAGTTGATTTGTGCACTTCAGATCCCCACTATCCCGGACCTTTGTCTAATATGGCTGAAGCTTCCAAGAGTTGAAGTCCTAAACACCTCCAAGACAAATGTTTGAAAGACACTGCTCTAGGAGTTACACTTTTGAATAGGAGTTGATCCACAAACTGTGATTCATAGGAATATGTCCAGGAGCAGAAGAGTGATGTCAGTCACTACTAGATCTCAACTGGTACAGCAGAGGTACTACATTTGCTAGGCAGCTACCTTCATGGAATCAGCTGGCTTGGTAATGAGTCCTTCTGACTCTCAAGGCCATCAGAAAATGAAAAACAATGCACACTTGTGATGCCAGCCATGCTTGAGAAGTGTGATTGCAGACCCTCCAACATTTCATGGATGAAACCTAAGACACATGTAGCTGAGCAATATCAGAGTGTGGTCAAGGAGTCAACGGTTATTAATGAGAAAGAAAATACAAGCCAGGAGAGGCTATAGCAATTTGCTTTTACCTGAGCATACTGGGAAGGGAAAGATTCTGCCCCTACTGTTTTCTTCTCCATGCTCAGTTAAATGACTGAAAAATCTGCTTTTTGCACTTTGAACTCAGTTTGAAGTGACTGAAATGAGCTGAAGATAAAGGGGGAAAGTGAGAGGAGTAGAGAGAAACTGGGACATTTTAAAAGCAACTGAAAAAATGGGATGACAAAAGATTATTTGGAACTGTTCCTGCCAAAACAGGACAATTGGAGGGTATGAGCCTGGCATTAAACAAAGTGAATAAAAGCTGGTAAAGAGAAGAGAAATACAGAGTAATTTGTTTATTACAGCATCATTTTTTACAATGGGCAGCCTATCAGTGGCCCATCAATGTCATTAACGGCATGAAGGAGACTGAGAAGGTAATGAGTACAATCCAAAATACATTAGCCAAGGATATTTCTTATTCAGACCAATGGGATCTCAGGGAATCATAACACAAAGAAGCCCACAATTAAACACAGATTTTCTATGGAGTAAGCCCAACTGAAGTGACTCGAGTCTGAGTAAGCTTGCATATGACCAGGCCTTCAGTGTGGAAAAAAAGTCATTGTTCTTGAAGTTGTCACATAAAGGAAAAGTTTGTGAAGCCCCTTTCAGGAACTGAATATACAATACTACAGAAATCCAAAAACCCATGGAGCCCAAGGATGTCTGTTTAAGGATGGTTTTAATAGGATAACCCAAACAGGGTCATCGTGTAAAATATAGTTGCTTTGGAGATCACTGGGATCTGGGGTGGATGACAAATTATAATTTAATCTGCAGTGGTTATCACCTCCTGCATCCTGAAAGATGGTAAGATGTATCTATTTATTTATCAGATCCTGATTTTGTTTGTTTGTTTAAATATCAGAAATAAATGGGGGGGGGATGCATTCATTACATAAGACCCAGCCAGGGAAAATGTTGCCTCTAGCAAGACGTAGGGGGAGGAGGGTAAAAAATCCCAAATCACAGCCGTGATTTGAAATGCAAACATTTCAGACCTGCTGGTTGTTAGATGCATTCGACACAACCGTGGCTTTTGGTTAGCTCTGGGCTCGACCCCAAGGCATCTCTCAGACATCCTATTTACCACTTTATATTAGTGCTGTAAGTAAATTGCCCCATGGTGTTACAGTGATATCATTCATTTGTTGGTTGTTGCTTTTTGCATCTGTCATTCAGATGTCATTTTAATTTGATGAAAGCATCACAGTAGTCAGCCAATTTGAGGCGTACATGGATTGATTCCTTAACTACATCCCCAAACTAATTGAGAGATCCCCCAGGACCCATGTGGAAGAGAGTAAAAGTAGATAAGCACTGTTTGATGTCTATCCAATTCTCTATGACTATTTGGAAGACCGAAATGGGGTCCTCTGCTTAACAGGCATGTGTGTCTACATAAACCAATAACTAACATAGTCAAGCACATGGCAGATGTGTTGCCATTGGAACTTTGAGTGCTGAGTTCATGTTGCACTCAGGGTTGATAGCAGAACTATTTTGTCATGCAAGGTTATATATTGGATGTTATTGTACAGAGTTATATATAGTTTAGTAGCAAAGCTCTAAGCATAGCCCTGAATCATGTTTCTCCAAGAGAATGGTAGGAGAAGATGGTAGTCTCAAGGTTGAGTTGAATTAAAACAGGGATAGAAAGCCTTGGTTATTTCATTCCTGAAAACAATTTTCTTTATGCTCCATGATAATACAGTGGGACCTTCTCTTATGTGGGGGATCCATTCCAGGCATAAGCTCATCCCCCATAAGAAGTAATGGGGGTCATGCCCCATAAGAAATAATGAGAGTCATGCAAGCACCATGGGATGCACGCCACAGTTGCGCACCCCATTACTCCTTCCAGGACGTGAGAGGCTTTTTTCCGGCACAGCTTCCACCATAATGTTGAACCTATCATGGGGTTTTCTTTCTAAAAAAAATATAAGGCACCCCATTGATTTGCCCAGGACATCTATGATCATGAAACAGCAAAGAAGACCTTTTCACCAAAAGGTACACACAAAGTACACAGCCTGCGCACATCCCTTCTCTGTGAGCCATCTGGATTCCTCTGCTTTCTGCTGGCCACTTTTCATTCAAAAACTTTTTCCCCCAGTGCTCTGGGCCAGTTTTGTGATGATTGCTTTTTATTGGATCAAAAAGAAAATGAAATAACTTGCAACACACACACACACACACACACAAAGAGCATATGTATGCATGCACAGCACGCAAAAGTGGGGACAAAGGCAGCAATCGGCGCCTGCAGCTGTGACCTTTATTTTCCATTAATGGACCCAGGTGAATGCTGTCTACATTCAAAGCTGCATATAATGAACTGAAAATAAGAGGGATAAACAGGGGCAGTTAAGGGTCTCTTTTCCCTCCCTCCTCAAGGAATGCAAAGCTTATTCCAGCAATGCTATCTGCACAAAGAGATTCTGATGGTCCCTTGAAAGAGGCTTGGAATTACATCTCAGCCTTGAAGTGGTATAGATATATGTATATGTGCACACACATACACACACACACACACACACACACACACACACACACCATACATAGACATACACAATACAAATGCAAAGGGCTATTGGTGGCCAAATAGTTTTTGGGCTACAGTTCTCAGAATGTCACAGGCAGTATGGCCCATGGTTGGCTTGGTGAAGTATTATGGGATCTGTAGTCCATAAAAGTAGCTTGTTGTTCTTTCACACACACCCTCCTTGTTCAAGAGCACATGCCACAGAGCTTCTCACCATGATACAAGTAAACCTGGTTCATATGTTTCTTCAGAGAACACTAAACCTGTTTTGTTTGCCAGAACCGGTGTGTAGTGGTGGTGTGTGACTAAGTCCATAGTAATTACTCTGCTTGTGAGATGCACCACTGTCTCTCACATTCTTTAGCAGCCCCAGTAGCATAGGCTCAAGATTTCCCTGGTCTGTCAGTTAGCCTTCACATTATGAAGGTCCAAGACCATGGCACCAGGTGGATACACATGGATGTCACTGGTATGGACATGTTTCAGATGCTACTTGTACCACAGAAGGCTAGTGAACTGCGACAGCCTGGAAGAAAGTTGGATTTTACAGTAAATACAATGCAGCCCTCAGCACACTGTCTGAGAACTATATAACTATTGTCTAAGCAAAATACATTTTTACACAAACAAGAGGAGTTAAGATTTGCAGCGGCTGTCCAAAAGCCGAGCAAAACATTTCCTGAGATTAATATGGAAGATTTCCTAGAGATGGTATATAACTTATTGATTATAACCCACTCCTTTAAGTCTGCGGGGGGGGGGCACAGTCTATTGATTTTAATTCTGTGAATCCTAGCAGTTTTATATATATAGCAGTTGTCTAAAAGCAAAGGCAGTGTAGAAAGGATTTTAATATAGACTTCACCTGTGGTAATGACTATACGTTTTTTAAAAAATGAAAAATATATATTTCCAATGTGCTATTTTGCAAAGGTCTCCAAGTGTGTTTATTCTGAATAAATGTATACGGCTTTCAAGAATCAGATTTTCAAAGAGAAAAATTGGCAGCCATGAAATAAATATTTACAAACCAGCCTTTCTCTGCACATATACTTTCTCAGTCTCCTCCATGCCAGTCTCAGGTGTCTCTTGAGCAGGTAGGTATATCTTCTCTCCTTCTTACATGCAAGAATGAATTATTTCAAAAGCTTTCTCTCTGCTGTGAGAAATGATGAAAGTTTCAATTATTTTCTTCTCACTTTGGGACTACTTGGGGGAAAATTCTCTTGCATAAAAACATTGGCTCTTTTGCAATTAAAGAAAAAAGATATTCTGCACACAAAGGAGATTTTCTCAGAAAACTGTATTTGTGCAAAGTTCACTTTTACATGTGCTTTTTGGCAGGGACTTTTTTTCCCCAAATCAAGTTCAGAAAGAGCAAACAAACAAAAAAAAAAACAGCTACCAGTTCACCTTTTTCTTAGCCAGGTGTCTCAGTACTGAGGTACTCTCTTTTTTAAGGATGAGAAGATCTTTAAGGAGTATACTTTACATTCCTTCTTTGGAGATGCTGGACCATAAATAGTATCTCCCAATAGGAGCCTCTCCAAGTTTTTAGATCTGCAGGGAAGGGCTTTCTCTCAGTTCCTCCACCAATTTGAAATAGAAAAGAAAATTATCCACCATCACAGGCACATTTGGTGAGGACATGGGAGACAGTCTTCTCAGTGGATAGAACCAATGGAACCAATTGCCTAGAGAGCTGGTGGGGTCTCCTCTGGATGTCTTCAGAAAGAGTCCGAACAGCTACCTGATGGGGATGCTCTATTTGGAGATTTTGCTTTGTGCAGTGGGTTGAACCTGATGTCTCATAGGACCCCTTCCAACTATATGATTCTAGATGGAGGGACATTTTTTAATGTTTACAAATTTGGTGGCAGGATACATGGGTGTGCAGGATATGGGACTTGGGTTGCACATAACAGTTTGGGCCACTTTTGATCCATGGGATTCAGTCTGTTCTTCCTACTTATAAGAGCTCTATTGTATCAGAGAAAACTCAACCAGCTTTCAGGATGGGAGAACTTATGCAGCTTGGCCAGGAATCATGGTCTTCTGGTCCTTTTAAACCACAGGCACAACTGATTCACCACTAGAAGCAGCATAGCACAGATGCGACAGTTCCTTCCTTTCTTTCCAGCACTGCTTGATATGCCCTACCTTTTCCTTTCTCTACCTAACAAATGGGCTTGTAGCCTCACAAAAGGATGGAGACAAACTGGATCTCAAAGGGAATATATTTTTGTCTTGCTAACGGAATTTAAATTTTATTCCTCAGATTTTAAAAACCTTCCAGTATCCACATAACTAGAAGGAAGAGGGGCCTGCATGAATACCTTTCCATGCCATTTGAACTGAGGACGACAACCACAATATCTTGGAGGTCTTTAAACAGAGGCTGGATGGCCATCTGTCAGGGATGCTTTGATTGAGAGTTCCTGCATGGCAGAAAGGGGTTGGACTGGATGGCCCTTGTGGTTTCTTCCAACTCTACAGTTCTATGATTCTATGAAAATGCAGGCCTATGACTAACATCATTGTTTTTCTTCTGTATGATTCTTAAAATCTTTGTCTAATGAAGAAGCCAGTGGAGCTTCAAAAGCTTGCAATGTGTGTATTGTGCATTTTTGCTGCCCAATAAAGTTATCACTGTTTTGTGGATTTTGGATGTTACCATGTTTTCCTTGATATTCAGTGCTCCCTCTCTCATCTTGATTTTCATGCCTTGCTGCCCAGCTCCTATCGCAGGGCCTTTCTGCTTGTACAGAAGCACAAAAACACTTTGTATACACTCTCTCTGCTTCCGTCAGGCCGCCACAACAAGTTCCTAGCTCCCTCCACCCCTTGCTGCTGCACACTCTGATGGCCCCAGCCATAAAGTTCTGATTTATAATTTATAGGGAACCTTCTGCTGGGTCTTTAATGCTTTTTATTTCCTTGGGAAACACTGGCACACGGGCCTTAGTCAGCACATCAGAAGAGAAGTTGCAGGTGTTTCAAAGGCCCCAGATGCAAGACTCGGCAGCCAACAATGGGCAAAGATAAGCAGTTTTTTAAGATTCCTGGCACACGCTGTGCCAGCTAACTCTTTAATACTTTAAATCACACCTTGTCAATCTCCCAGATAGGTCTTTAATTTAAAATTAACAAGGTAGCTATTCCATCTTTAATAAATAACTATTGATTATTTCACCCCAACTTCATACACACACACACACATACTGGACTGGGGCTTTTTATGCCACCTATGGCTGGTTACATGTGTCATAATGTGTAACAGCTATTAAGCCCCCAGGTCCAGGCAGAGTTGCAACGGGGCATTTGGACTTTAATTAACTGGTGTGTGTTTTGAAGAGTTTAGTGGTGTTTATAAAAATATATGTAATTTCCTCAGGAGAGAGTTTCAGTTGCACAACGGTGGGGTGCGAAGGCTGGAGAAACATTCACAAAACAAACAATACTCTACCAATCCTAAAAAGGGGAATGCAGTACAAGATGTGCTATAAAATTACCAGCATTATGCCTTGGACCACGACTAGGTTTCCTTCCTTCCTTTCTGCTTGCCAGCTTGACTGCCTGCCTGACTGTCATTCACATACTCTTAAAAGTTTCAGTTTGGCAGGGACAGTCCTGATTATTTTTCTATACTCCTACTTTTTCCACCGCTTTTAAAATCTCCCAGTTTCTTTCTCCTTCTCATCCTGCCACTTTCCCCCTTTGTCTCTGAGTTAGAATCATAGAATCATAGAGTTGGAAGAGACCACAAGGGTCATCCAGTCCAACCCCCTGCTATGCAGGAAATCTAAATCAAAGTATCCCCAACAGATGGCCATCCAGCCTCTGCTTAAAGACCTCCAAGAAGAGAGACCCCACTACACTCTGAGGGAGTGTGTTCCACTGTTGAAAAGCCCTTACTGTCAGAAAGTTCCTTCTAATGTTGAGGTGGAATCTCTTTTCCTGGAGCTTGCATCCATTGCTCCGGGTTCTATTCTCTGGAGCAGCAGAAAACAAGCTTGCTCCCTCCTCTATATGACTTCCCTTCAAGTATTTAAACAGGGCTATCATATCACCTCTTAACCTTCTCTTCTCCAGGATAAACATTCCCAGCTCCCTAAATCGTTCTTCATAGGGCTTCATGGTTTCCAGGCCCTTCACCATTTTAGTCGTGGTCTTTTGGACACGCTCCAGTTGCTGCAAACTACCTTATATACTCGACTATAAGTTGACCTCATGTATAAGTTGAGGGCAGGTTTTCAGGCCAAAATTATGGATTTTGGTATGATCTGTGGATAACTTAACGGTAAAACCTAGGGGCGTGTAACAAAGGATGTAAAGGATGAACTAAACGACAACAATACCCAGGAATTTGCAAAATCCCAGCAGGCATAACTGTTATTGCTCACACTAAAGGCTGGATGGATGAGAAAGCAAAGGGGTGTCAGTTATTCCAGGACAGATTACACTCCTGCCTTTCACCAGGGTTCCTCTTTTAATAAGGCTTAAACTACAATACATTGTACATTGACCCATGGATAAGTCGAGTCAGGGTTTTGGGGTCAATTTTTGACTAAAATCTCTAGACTGATACATGAGTATATACAGTACGTTCAAAGTGCAAAAGTAGTTTGAACTCCATTAATACAGCAAGAGGGGAGGATCTTGCCTTCCCTTTAGACTCAGGCAAAAGTAGACTGCTGCAGCCTGTCCTAGTTGGTCTATTCTTTTCTCATTAATGAGAAATGTGATCTTGACCACACTCTGCTGTTGTTTGAACACATACATCCTTGCTTTCATCTGTGAAATGTCAGAATATATGCTGTCTTTCTGTTCGTCCATCCATTCAACCATCCTTGATTTTTAGTAGGACATGTATCTTTGGCTCTTGTTGATGAGTACATAAGTATGTTTCTTTTGCCCTAACCGAGTTTTCTCTCTTCTCACGATTTTAGAGAAATCTCCTTCATCCTGGCACACTCCAAATATCCAGGACTACAACCTTCATCACCCCCAGCAACACATTCATTTGTCACGGAAACAATTCCCAAACTGACAAGATTGTCTTCCATACATCATGATTCCTTGATATTCAAGAAACCCATATTTCTAGTTCAGAATAACACTTTATGATTAGCATACAGGCATTTTCAATGCTGATACTGGTATTACTAGTTTTTGCTTTGTTTTAAATGTTATCTCAGGTGGCAGTGACAAGAAGAAGCTCAGTACGGGATGGATGGAGATTAGATAGATAGATAGATAGATAGATAGATAGATAGATAGATAGATAGATAATAGTCAAAGAGATAGAAAGACACATAGACAGATCATTCTTGATGTGTTGTGAAGTAGTTTCTGCGCAGTAGCTGGAGGAGGTCAAGAATACATTTAGCTATCATCTGCACCATGCATTGCAATGCTAGCTCACTTTGCGTCAGTTGAGTAGAGGAGGGCACAGCCAACCAGCCAACCCAAACATCCCCAACTGAGTCATCTTCTTTCTTTAGAGCCTTGATGCCAATGCCACTTCCGAGTTCATGGTCCCCACCCCAGCTGCCCCTGCCACCTCTGACGCACTCTGCCAGCTGCTTGCTTCACATCAAGCTTGCTTCATTGGAAGGACAGATGCTGTCATTGACTTCTACAGACCAGAGCTTAAACGAACCTTTTCATCTGTCGCTTTATTAAAAATAAACGGAGGGAGCACTGGAGTCTTTTTTTAGACATCTCTGCACCTGGCAATCACCAATTCACACTGGAGGAACGTGGGGAGATTAAAACAACCCTGATTGCTTTAAGCTCCTATATTTCGGCATACCCAGCAGCTTGTGGCTCCTTCTCTCTCTCTCTCCTTGCACTTCTCAATCAGCTATGAGAGGGATCATGACATCAGGAATTTAGTGAAGGGAAGTTTGATGAGTTTATAAGCTATCAGCCTTTAAAGATATGCAGTCAGCTATTGCCCATCGTTTCCTGAACAAAGCATGCTTAGCATTCAAATGAGCCTTCCAATAGTGCATGGACAATTTTGATAATTCCCTCTCCCTCACCCCACGGCAGAAACATCTAGAAGAATCACACCTTTGTTCAAAAATGCAGAAATTGTATCTCCTTTCATCACACCCTATTTTGGCCAACCAACTTATTTTAAAGCATGTCTTCTCTCTTTCTTTCTTTCTTTCTTTCTGAACTGACCTTCTCATCATGTCTAGATTCATTTTAGGCCACCAAGGCTGAATAGATCATTACATTTATTTATTGACTTGACTTATATGTGCCTTTCTGCCAAAGTAGGACCGCTTCCAAAAACTGCAACTTAAAAATTAAAAAATGTTTACAATTAAAAATTAAAAACAATTAAAAACTCTCCACATTAAACACTGGAAAAAAAAATCACTTTAAAAACCATACAAAAGTTAAAAATAAATAAACCCACAAAAATTAAAACCTTTCCTGACTGACCATTAAAAATCTGCTTAAACAAAAATGGCTTTGTCTGCCAGCAAAAGGAAACCAGGGCCAGCCTAGCCTTCCATGGAAAGGAGTTCCATAAGAGTGGAATACAAATAAATATAATAAATATAATAATAATAGTATGGGAGCAGCCACTGAGAAGGTTCTCTCTCATGTTCTCACCAAGCAAGCCTGTGATGGTAGCGGAACCAAAAGAAAGCTTTCCCCCATAGATCTTAGGACTATGGCAGGTTATATAGTCTTTCAGATAGTCTGGACCTAAGCTGTTTAGGGCTTTCTAGGTCACGGCCAGCACTTTGAATTGTGCCCAGACCTAAACTGGTAGCCAGTGAATGCTAAAGCCAGTTCCCTCTTTCCAATTTCTAAGCATGTGAAAGTTGGGCAGCAAAAAAAAAAAAAAAAGGCTACAGGGATAAAATTGGTTCATTTGAAATGTGGTACTGGAAGAGACTTCTACAGATAACATAGACCACTAAAAAGACAAATGAATGGGCTCTAGAGCAAATCAGGTCTCCATTCTTAGTAGTAGCCAAGATGATTAAGCTGACACTGTTGTACTTTGGACACATTCTGAGACAATGTGGCTTACTGGAAAAGGTAATGCTGGCTGAAGTGGAAGTAAGCAGGAAAAGAGGAAGGCCACAGTGAAGTGGATTGATTCACTCAAAGAAGCCATGGCTCTGAGTTTGCAAGACTTGAACAGGAAAATTGAGGACTGGGACTCTTGGCAGTGTCTCTTTCATAGGGTCACTATAAATTGAAGTTGTCATGAGGGCAAACAACAACAGCAACAACAGCTGGACAACTGGATCGCAAGCCCCCCCCCCCCCCCGAGCTTTCCGACTCTTGGGTTAGATGACTTACAACAGCTTGAATTCCAGCTGTTTATGGTCTTAAAAGGAATATATACTCCAAAGTATATGCTTGGAAGAAAGTCCACTGAACTCAACCAATCTGTATTTTCATAGCTTTTAGGCTCTGGATGCAGTAATTACAAATGTCTTAATGTTTTAATGGTAGTCATCTTCCAACATAACACACATCCCTATTTCACAAGGCAACACCTTGACCTGGTTTGCCAGCATTGACTTCCCACCCTCATGAAGAAACTCAGCAGAACGCATAGAGAACCTGCCTCCATTGCAACGACACAATCTGGTTTCTTGCTGTCTCTGTATATTTCAGCTCCTGCAAGTTGATGAAGCGAGAACAAGGCTGGTCACGCAATATTAGTCAGGTTGTTGATCCCAGGAGACCTGACTGCTGCACCACCATCAAATGAAGGGAATATAGTACAGCTATCCAAGAGGATAATGTACGCTTGTCTGCGACAAAGATTGGCCAACAGAGAGAGGAGGAGGAAGATACAGGCAGATGTTTGGGGAAGAGAATGTTAATGAACTCATCCGGATGGTGAAATTAAATCATCATCAGCAAGAGGAGGAGAAACCGGAAGACCTTAAGCAGAAAGCAAAAATAAGGGAAGCATAAGCAGAAAATCATGAGTGTAATCATCAGGTCGCAGCAATTTGAAATTTCACAGATGAAATACATTTGATTATTGATGTCCAAAATTGTGCTTAACAAAATCTTAATGGTTCTTCAATGTGAAGACTCATCATGGCAGATGAATTTCTCTGAAAAAACTATGTGCCCATCTCCATAATCTTCTCTTGCAATATGCAAGTGGGTGGAGTATCTGCCAAGGTCCAAACTCCCTCAAAGGACCCACTTTATTAGAGCTTGGCCTAGCTATGGTCTCGCCTATCTTCTCTAAGTAACAAGAAGAAGCAGCTGCTGCTGCATCAGTAGTCCTGTTCTTTGCCCTGCTCATCTCCGCTTGCTCATTATGGAGATATGTATTTCATCCAGAATAAGTGAACAAGGAGGGAGTGGAATTACTGAAGGATGAGGATACAATGAGGGCAGATGTCCAAGTTTCCACCCTCCCACATGTGGAGCTGCCATTGGTGTCTCAATGATAATATTTCAGTGTGGCAATGATGAAGACCAGTAAGTATAGCCAGCATCCCATCTTCGCTGTGTTTCAATTCACACATGATTTCCTGAGAAGACAAACTGATACACATTTTCCTTTTTTCAGTTGGTCCAAAATGCAATGGCCAAAATGCTGAGTGGGAATGTTTGTGTTATGGAAGATGACTACCATTAAAACATTAAGATATTTTCAATTACCGTGCCCACATCCTAAACATCTAATTCCCTTGTTGAAATGGTTATACTGGCTACCATTTCCTTTCCAGGCACAATCCAAAGTGCTGTTTATGACCTATAAAACCATATACAGCTTGGGTCTAGACTATCTGAAGGGCCCTCTATATAAAGATGCCAGACTCCTGAGATGCTCAAGGAAGGCTTTATCTGAACACCACCATCACCACAGATTTGTCTGGTGAGAACATGGAAGAAAGTCTTCTCAGTGGTAAGAAATTCCCTTTCACAGGATGCTAGGCTGGCTTCCTGTTTGCTTGCTTTCTATTCAAACACACATTTAATGATCAAATGATTGCAGGGATGACAAAGGCATAGCACCTTCACCCCTAAATCTTGTAGAAATTTGAACGTTCTTTACCTTACGCCCATCACTCTGAATCTGTTCAGATTTTCTAGGCGTCATTCTGTTGGTCACCTAAATTCCCAAGGTTGTAAAACCCAGTTCTTTTTAACAGTCAGAATTACATTAGTAATTCTTAACTTTGGTCTATCATGAAATTAAAAAGTTCCAGCTTTTATACTAAGATCCAGTGGCATTACTGAGGGGTACAAGGGGTACTGACCACACCAGGCGACACCCACTGCCCCTCAACCATCTGTATTTTGGCAGAAGCATGTTGTGGCATTCATATGTTTCCCTTTAAAATGCCTTAAGAGATGGTGCAATTGGGGTGAAGCTCAGTGGGAGGAGAAAGGAGAGGCCCGCAAAAATTTTAAAATTAAAAAAATCAAATTTTAATTTTTTAAAAAAAATTAAATTTCATTTTTTTCCTGAATTTTTGAAATTATTTTTAGATTTTTTTCTTTTTAAAATCACATTTTATTAAAATCTTCACTCTGTATAGTAAATACATTTAGGTTGCGCAATGCTATTGTAATTTTGAAGGTGTAATTTTTAATTTTGCTAGTTGTCACAACTATTAGCATGACATTCAGTGGTGTTAAGAATTACAATGACAAGTAATATTAATGGGGGGGAAAACATTACAGTACTAAGGGATTTGGTATGGTGTGAAACGGGAGGAGGTCAATGGGGGAGTGACACCATGAGTGACCGCACCGGGTGACACTAACCCTAGAGATGCCACTTGTAAGATCTATTCTACTAATAGATAAATATGCTGTTTTCAGTGTGGCAGCTTACACAGACCTTGAATCCGTCTGGACACAATCTTATACCTCTATTAGAATTACATAGCAAAGCTATATTAGAATTATATAGCACACCTGCTCTCCTAGCGTGTCTGTTTAACCTTATCTATACACCAGCATTTGGTTGGGTGTTAAATAATAAGTTTCACAAAGAAAGAAATATCTTGCCACACAAAGAAGTTTGGGTTATCAGCAATTACTTTGCAGCAGCAGTAGAGGTGGATCACTTTTGCTATTCTACCGTTCTCTTTTACTACTCTGCTTGTTTCAGACAGTGTACATACTGAGGTTTATTTTCTCTCCCAACCTATTGGATGTCTCCTTTTGTTGTGTACAGGCCCAAGGGTGCATTGCTGGCATTGGATGAGTAACCTTGTACTGTCAAAACTGTTATTATTATAAGCTGGCTATTACCTTCATCTTATCTTTGTTTATACTTAGGCTGGCTACCTTCCCAGAGCAAACATGCATTTATTTTCGTAACATGCTACTGTGATACATCTCTATAGCTCCAAAAGTTTAAATGAGACAAACAGCCCAGCCTTTTATAGGGAGCGATGTGTATGGGATGCATGTGCTGGATTTTTAAGGTTTTTAAAATTGTTAAGGTTTTAAAAATCATTTTACATTTTTAAGAAACATGTTTACAATTTTACATTTTTAAAAAACGGAATGGCATTTTAACATAATCATTTGTTTGATTGCATTTTATCTGTTGTTGTTTTAGCTTGTTCTTGTTATGGCATTTTGGGTAAAACAATAAGCAATTAAGACAATAAACAGATAAATTATTTGGAAGTGGAAGGTATGAGAACCCCTGGCTTAGGCTGTAAATAAGCTTTATTTGACTAGATTACTATGGTTGACCTCCACTTTTATCTATCTCTCCTATAATCCTTCCACTGTGGCCTCCCTATTGCATGTTTCTCCCTGTGTCTTTCTTTCTTTAGGACAGCCACAAGTATGAAACTAACATAGTTTTTGGTGGGTTTTTCGGGCTATGTGGCCATGTTCTAGAAGAGTTTTTTCCTGACGTTTTGCCAGCATCTGTGGCTGGCATCTTCAGAGAATGCTTGCTTGGAAAAAGTTGGGTGTGTACACACACACACACACACACACACACACACACACACACTGTGTGAGCCTGGGAATGCAGGAGTGATTTGCATGTGTATTGTTCTGTTGCTGATGACACGCCTCAGGCTGGGAGGCTAATGCAAAAGGCAGCCTGAGGCCTGCCATCAGCAACAGAACAATACACATGCAAATCACTCCTGCATTCCCAGGCTCACACAGTCTGTGTGTGTGTGTGTGTGTGTATACACACACACACACAAACAACTTTTTCCAGGCAAGCATTCTCTGAAGATGCCAGCCACAGATGCTGGCGAAACGTCAGGAAAAAACTCTCCTAGAACATGGCCACATACCCCGAAAAACCCATAAAAAACTATGGATGCTGGCCATGAAAGCCTTCGACTTTACATGAAACTAACAGCTTGGATAACTGAAAACCATCCAATAAAGACTAGTAATTAGGACCTTTTTTCCTGTCATCTAATGCCAGTCTCCTTAATTTTACCTCTCTGTTCTCAGGTCACAAGAATGGAGGTCCCATTTCCATTGATTTTTTGAGGTGATGTGAGGAATAAAGTGGTGGAGGGAATTTACCAATAGCTACCCTTTAGTCTAGGAGATTGGAGATTGAAATTTTATTTTGTGCAGGGGAGATTGCAATCCCTGGAAGACAACTATATTATGTCAATGTCAGTTGCCACGAGGGACTTTGGAGAAATTGGCAGTCTATGCTACCCAGAACAGCTTTCAGCAGGGTAATGCCTGTGATAATTGCAAAAAAAGTCATTGAGATAGCATCAATTTGGAAGGACTTTGTTCACCCATGGCACAGACATTCATCAGACATTCATAAAATCATAGAGGTAGAAGGGATCTCAAAGATTATCCAGACATTGGTCATGCTGCTTGAAGGATTCTGTCAGTTATAGTCCAGCAAAGTAACTTCTCCAAGCTCTGATGGGTTATAGGTGTCCATCAAGTTTTCAAAGCTAAGCTGACAATTTTATGATCTACCAAGATCCCAAGAGAGGAAGGCCATGTTGCTATGGAACAAAAATAAAATAAATAAATAATCCCTGTTATTAAAGCAAGGAAGGGAACATTTGAAAAGGGAGGGTTAAGGGAATATCAAGAAGCCATTCCTGCCTCTCAAATTCAGTCTCTTGATCTCATATACTTAAGAAGGAAAGCTGAAAAAAGGCTTGAAAAGGAGTGTGTGTAGGAGAAAAACACTCAGAGGCAGAGCGATCGAAAATATGTGATATCCCCTTCCCTAAAAAATAACAACACCTCATTGCAGAAGGTATTGGGTATCTTTAGGGAGACTTGTCTCAGGATATGAGAAGAGGTCAGAAGAGGAGAAACTGCCAGTTTCTGCTTCACATAGGCTGGTATTTCACAGGCTGTAACCAGGGAAGAGGCCATTCTGTGCAGCTGCATCTGGCCTCTCTCAACCCAACTACAGCTTCTCTTCTGATGTCCTCTGCTCCTAAGATTTCAAAGGAAGAACGTCAGGTAGGATAGGCAAGAACAGCAGAGCGAGGGAGGGAAAGGAAGAAGAAACAGACCACTGGCAAATTCTTCTAGGAAGTCATTAAAAACAGTTTTGCCTCACTCACTGTCTTTCTTTCCATCTGTCCAGCTAACAAGTGCCAAAGTGCTCAGAATCACAGATAAGCCAAGTCAAGGAGACCAAAAAGGCAGGAAATCATATGGGCCAGAATCCTGTTGGTGTCTTGCTCATAAGTTAAGCCCCCCTAAAACAGCAGTGGGGCATTTTTGTCCCATGTGAAACATCTGTTTCAGTTCAAGATTGTGGAAACAGGTTTGCACATGCATTGCCATTGTGCATCCCAGTGCCCATGGGATAAAAACATGCATGAGATGCCAATGAAATGTGTATGCACAGAAGAGATGAAGACAAATCTATCCAGGGTGATCCCACAATCCCAACCATAGTGCTCCTATTACTCACTTTGTCCTTTTACCTTCATGATCTCTCTCTGGATATTATACTCAAGCCTATACTGGACAAACATCTGTGTTGATCAGTGGATTCAATGTGATAAAGTGTGACCAGTCTTTTTCATTAAAATAAAACATCCAGACAGAGACAAAGAAAATAAAGTCCAAAGATATTTCACTGAATACTAAAGCTAGGACTGTCCATGCCATTGTATTTCCCGTCACTATGTATGTATGGCAGGTGTGGATGGTGAACAAAGCGGCTAGGAAGAAAATCAATTCATTTGAAATGTGGTGCTGGAGAAGAGTTCTGTAGTTACTGTGGACTGCTAAAAAGTCAAACAAATGGGTTCAAGAACAAATCAAGTCTGAATGCTTCCTAGATAACAAAAATGACTATACTGAGGCTGCTTTGCTCGTATCATTAGAAAGCATGATGCACTGGAAAAGACAATAATGCTAGGTGAGGTAAAAGGCAATAGGAAAAGAGGAATTACAGATTGCATTACAGGTGGATATGTACTATCCTGCCCTTTGTCTAAGGTGCTGCTTTTCTGTTTACAAAGAGACTTGCTCCATTCCTACAGCAGTGTAGAGGAGCACAAGAAAGAAAAACTTTAGAAAACTTGTCCATTTATTTTCTTGCACTTCCTTTTGCTTCCGCCTGACTTTTTTTGCATATTGGCCTGTGTCCCATATAAGCGCGCGCGCGCACACACACACACACACACACACTCCTCTCCACAGTTGGTGTCATTCAACCTCACATGATTGAGCTACAAGAAAGAGACAGCCTGGCAGAGTTTTTCTGCTCCTGACAGTTACGATTGCCGTTTTAATGAACTAAATGTTTTTCCCCCCATGTGTTACACAATTGGGAGGCTGTGTCATCACCTCACAAAATGGCCTGCATGGTCTCAAGTTGCGGAAGGATCCACAGGCAACAGATGTCTCCTTTCAACCTGTCTTTCTCTCCTTATGGATGCTCCCAGTTTCCTAAACAACCTTTTGAAAGGTGTCAACTCTATTCCAAAGCACTAACCAACCACAGGTTTCATTTTAATATTTTTTAAAAAACAAATTTGCAAAGCTTCTGGTTGATATTTTACTTTCTCCCAGCTGAGATTGCCATCTGCCAAGTGATCACCCTGGTAGACACATTTGTTTAGTGCTGGGATCGGCATCAGTATGAAGGTGACATTTTGCAAAAACAAAAGAGTAGTTTTGTTTTGCTTCTGTCCTCTTCTGCCTTTTAACCAGAAAACTTAAAGGAGGTACTGGGCAAGAAAACAAACTTCAGATTGCAAAGTAAACCAGAACCACTCTCCTAGTCTTAGACTGTAAAGGAATTCAAAATTCAGAAGATTCTTATATTCAGAGAAAATCATGCAAAAATGCATATGGGTTTTGGGGATGATAAAAGAAAACTAAAAAACGTTACAAGCCAAAGTGAAAGTGGGATGGGGTACAAGCATAACATTTTATCATTACAGATTACAAAAATTAAAACGGATAGATTTCTCTCTCAACTGTCTAGAACAAATGCTGTCTATATGTGGCAACATCATGATCAGACTGCACAAGACAATATGGATCCTGAGTAAGTGCCAGTTCAGGTGCGGGAATTACTGATCCCATTACGAACCCTTGACCATCACATTTCCTCCCAGTCTCCAGAAAGTAAGAAATATCTGTTGCCAGTGCCACTACATCTTGCTGCCTTAGGAAGTCATTGAGCAATTCAATCTATTTTTTTCCTCCTTTAAAATATTCATTGTTGCACACAACTTTCACAAATAAAACCATTTTTGTATATAGCTTCTCCTAAATTATGATGTGTAATACAAAGTTTTTGAACCAAGGTTTAGATTCTGAAATTTGAAGAGGTGTAGAGTCCCAAGGATAATGATGTTTCCCAGGAAACATGGTTTAGAATGGCTTGCATAGGAATTCTCCCCATTTCTAGCCTAGTGCAAAAGTGGAAAACTTATGACTCTCTGTCCAATTTCAGGGAAACCTCAATTTATGTTCAGAGCAATCTATAAGCAATCATTTCACCTCTTTGAAAAGAGAGAAAGAGAGAGGTGGTATTGCTCCCTCCAGAAAGAATTCTGCCCCATGAAATTTTCCTTTAGTTCCTAATTTCTGGTATTTCAATAACTTGAACCATTATTTGAGCAGTTAGGTATAGGGTTTAGATGTCCACAGAAAAGGGGCAGGCAAAGTTACTGAGGGTATGTGAATACAGCAAATGGAGAAGTCCTTAGCATGAACAATTTCTGATGTCTCACTCTCTGCAACGTTAGAAATTTGGGGACTGAATTAAAATTTCAGTGAAGGGCAGACGATTTGTATTTGGAGGGATACAACTACACACACACAAGTGCACTTCTAAGTGGGGGCCATATGTTTCCCACCCCAGATCAAATGCGGGTGTCACTGGAACAACCATGTTGTAACGGCGTGAGCAAGGAAGCAGCCAAGAAGTACGGAAGAACTGTTGCCTTTGTGTCGAGTCATCATTTAGATGACATGCCATTTGTTTGCTCTAATTACCAGCCAGGCTTCATTTTAAAGCTATTTACACTGATTGTCTCTACTGCTGCCTTTGGTCGTCAATAGCACAGATTAACTAATCTGCCTATAGAAGAGGAAAAATCCACCTAAATTCCTTTATTTAGTGTCTTGCTTTGCAGTTGCTTGGCTTACAAGCCTGCCCACTTGTTCTCCTAATCTGACACTACTCAAAGAGGCTCCATGGCAGCAATCCGCTCAGTTCCCTTCAGAAATTTGTAAACCCTTGATGAGGCTCCTTGTTAATCTCCTCTTTGCTAATGATTAGAGACTAGTGCCCCTGACCCCTGCCTGCATCTGACAACTCCCTAGATCCACATGTCCTCATTCTGGCTGTCTATTGCTATGTCTTTGCAGATACTTCTATGCAAACCTGTTGAACATGCATCTGCAAACCAGAAAAACTGTTGATGAATGGAGAGGTAGGAAAAGGGTGGTGTATGGCCTGCAAGCAGCTTCTAAACATTTTTCTGTGGTTCGCACATCTGCCAGGATACACCAATGTCCCTGATTCCTCCCATGTATGGAGAACAACTCAAAAGACTGTTGCCAGGTCACCCAGATCAAAATGCACCAAATTGCATTGACCTTAATGTGCACATTTTTGTATACTGTGCTCTTGGCGTACACTGTTTGATTTGCATTTCTCCCACTGACTGTCACCTATATGCATTTCCCACTATTCACGTTTCTACAATGTGTGTGTCTTGATTTCGCTTTTTCATGTTTTACTTTTCTGAAAAGTGTCACAAGCCTCACAAATCTATGAATTTCCTAGCTGAGCCGGTCCTTCGGCTCACACCAAATCTAGGTGGGTTGAAATAGATACTGTTGTTGAAAATGTCAGTACCCACAAAATTATTTCCATCCCCATTATGGCACAAGATCAGCATCCCTCCTTCATACTGCACCATTATCACATCACTTTAATGGCCATGGTGGAATCCTATGAAATCCTGGGATTTATGGTTTGGTGAGACATTAGAGCTTTCTGGCTGAGCATCCTAAATGTCCCTCTCTAAATTGCAAATCCTTGGTTTCCACAGAATGTTGCCATGGCAGTTAAGGAAGGATAAAGCACTAGACTTGTGTAGTGTGAAAAGGCCCCAGTTCTATATTCAGGATGTCTAGGCTTGGCTCTGATGTTTTACCTGAATAGCAACCATATTAGTAGAGGAGAAGGAAGCTGTGGGATATAGTATATCTCAGGTCTGACAAAAGTAGATAGGTAGAGTAAGATGGTAAGTGTAACAGACTGTGAATGGAGATGCACTTCTGCCTAGCCTAAATGATGAGTATCCAAGAAGACAAGCAATCCGTGCACAACTCTGTCTCCCTGCAAGGGCATCACTACTCATCTTCAAGCCTCCAGTCTCCACATTTCTGCTTCAGCAGCTCATGCTACAGTTCAGCATGTAGCAAACCCCTCACAGATTTGGCACCAGGAGGATCAGCAGCTGTAGCAGTACCAACGGACTCAAACCTGCGGAAGGCATATGGTGGGGGGGGGGGGCAGACTACAGGAAAGAAAGATGCTCAAGGCAGCTCACCATAAATGAAGATGCAGATAAGCTGTCTGGAAGGATCTGTATATCAGAAGAAGAACCCGTTTTTTCCAGGTTCTTTTTGGGGCAGAGGGACTTCCATGGATGGCAGCAGCTCTCTAAAGATTCAGAAGGAATAATTCCATCTCTACCTTGAGATGTCATGGACTGACCACAATACATTCTGTAAGCAAAACATATGCCCTAGCACTGAGCTGCGCCATTTTCCAATCCTGCCTTTTGGCATTACTGGATTTCCCATTCCCTCTCATCACTTCTTCCTGCCTTTGATGGCAAATCTCTCCCACACATACAAAAACCAAAGTATGGTGTGGTTGTAGCTGTATGTTTCATATCAGAAAGGAGGTCTTGGTAATGGACTGAGTGAGCATCCATGATAATGCTACATGTAAGCACAGCTGGATAGATTCTGGTTGGACCCCACTCATTGACTTACACTGGTGCAACTGAGGGGTGACACCAGAGTAACTTCCTTTTTTGGTTGCTGCATAAAGAGGTATCCAGTACTTCCTTGATTTTGCTCAGCTGTGCAATGGGTGCCAGAAGTACCATGCAGGCATAGTTCTGTCCCTCTCTACCAAAATGGACACTGACTTTTGTGGGATTGTGCTCAGGAAATCTTTTTCTCTCACACTGACCAACAGTCATTGTGCTTTAGGTCCTCCTGCATGATTATCCTGGCATAATTTTAACGGTCCTCCAGTGTTATTTGTTCTTGGACTTTGTTTCCAGTATGTGCCAATTTCATTCCAAATTGCTGCGTGATTATATACATCTGCACCAAAATTGACATACAAATGTGTACTTAAATTTTCAACTTTGAAGATACCACATAAAAATGCACATTTATAAATATATTTTCTCTAAATATATGAATTTCTAATTGCATTTTCTCACCAGTTTATACATGCATTTTATCCTTAAAATATTTCAAACACATCTTGGTTTCATCTCTCTCTCTCTCTCTCTCTCTCTCTCTCTCTCGCATGTGCACTCATTCGCTCTCAATTCCTAAGTGAGATCTGCACTACAATATCCACAGAATTACAAACTCAGAAGGATAATTATGCTTCACTCTTCATTTTAGCATCGGATGTGCAGACCAGAACAGTTCATGTCCAAATCCAAACAAGGTTGAATTCCTCATGGACCTCTATCTAAATGGTATATATTTGCAAAAACAAACCTTGGAAAAACTTTTGCATTACAGTGCCTGTAATTCCCTAAAATGCATGTCTGGGGCTGAATTCTGGATTTGTGGTCCCCAAAAAGAACTTTTTCAAGCTCTTTTTAAAAAAGATTGCTAGCTTTCCAGAGATTTAAACTGCAGCAAGAAGGTCACACTATTCACCTTGCTTCAGAATTGTTCTCCCAGGAACTCTGCCATCACCTCGAATTAAAAACAAAAAAAATGTTTTTCCTACCAGCTGGTATCACCACCAAATTATCCATGAGGTGTTACCATCAGGCTTGTTTTAAACTGGTATCCAGATGGGGCTCTTTAGCACAGCCTCAACACTACACAATGAGCCATTTAAAAAGTGCCTTTAAATTCATAATATATGCAAATATGTGTCTTTTTATACTCTAAGAGATGAACAGCAACAATATTGTTTCATAGTTAGGCCTTTCATTCAAAATGTGGTTAGGGTTGGAAACACCTTCACAGAACTGAAAATCCTCCATGGGGTAAAAAAGTGGATTAGTATAAAGTTACATTTATTTTGTTCTTTCATCAAAATACTCTCACTGATAATATTTATATGAAGATGCATATTATCAGATTTAGTCCTAGATTCTTTACCCGAAATGCATATGGATGCTGCTCACATCATATGTTCCTTACAGGGATGAGGGATAAGTAACTTCTTTCCTCTCTCATCAAATTTCCCTTTGGTTCCCACATTTGTAGCATTTTTTGCTGCTGTTGTTGTGTGCCTTCAAGTTTCTAACTTATGGCAACCCTAAAGCAAACCTATCATGGGGTTGTTGGGTTTTTGTTTTTTTTTACATATTTCTTCAGAGGTGGTTTGCCATTGCCATCCCCTGAGGCTGAGAGTGTGTGACTTGCCCAAGGTCACCCAGTAGGTTTACATGGCCAATCTGGGATTCAAACCCTGGTCTCCAGAGTCATAGTCCATCTCTCAAACCTCTATGCCATGCTGGCTCTTATTTCTAGCATTACAATAATTTAAATCTTTAGTTGAGCACTTAGAAATAGGGTTTAGGCATCCAAAGAAAAGGGGCAGACTATGGCCCGTTACAAATGGGCCTTTTAGTACGGAGTCAGTCCGTACTAGGGTTAGGAAGGTGCAGTGCTTCCGCACCCCCCCTAACCCTAGTATGGACTGCGTCCGTACAAAATGGTGGCGCCCCATCTACATGGGGGCCGCCATGATGATGTCATGACCGCACCTCCTCTATACAGGGCAGCACGGATGTGACGTCGTCGCTCTGCGCCAGGGCGCTTAGTGTGCCCTTTGTGCGGAGCAGGAAGGAGCTCCATTTCCGCTGGGCGCAGCCTTCACACGGCTGAGCCAGCGACGCGGAGGAGAAAGAGGCCAAGCGGCCCCTTTCTCCTCCTCCCCACCGCCGCGGGGTGTCCTTGGGGCTTGAAGCCCTGGGGAAAGGGGCGGGTACAGGCCGCCGCTTTTTGGCGGTCTGTAATGCACCAAAGTGATCAAGGAGGAGCGTATACACAGAATCCAAGCCTTCTAGGTAAGAAAAATGGTCAATGCCACATTCTCTACAATGCTCTGGTGGCACAGTGGATACATGCTGGTACTGCCGCCAAAACATGAGTTCAATCCTGCAGATCTCCAGGTTGACTCAGGCTTCCACCATTTTGCAGGTTGGTAAAATGATTATCCAGTTTGTTGAGGGCAACTGGCTAACACACTGGAAACCACTATAAAGCAGTGTAGAAATGTAAGTACTATTGCTATTGCTGTTTCTACAAGTTTGGGGAATCAAAGTAAATTTCATGGGGAGTGGCAATGCCCTCATTTTGCTCCCACTCCCCATCCATAGTTACACCCTGGCAATGTTGCACAAGTGCCTAGATTTCTCAGCTGAAATGCACATGCATGTATCCTCAAAGTTCCAGTGGCCACATGGGAGGATGCAATCACAATTCTCAGGTGCCAAGTCCTGGCACTTTCTAATAATTCACAGTATTATATACCTTTGATACTGCAATTTCACTTAAGCTGCACCCGGGAACACTAGTCCTTGTGATACGCCTTCCCCTCATCTCCATTCTCTCTTCTGTATGTTCTGTGTGGGTGTGTTTAAACTTAAAGCTTCCTTCCCCAGATGAGAGCTGACAATTTTCTCGATGAAGAGCTTTTGTGCCATGCCACTGTGCAAAGACAAAGTGGGTTTCAGCTGGCACTTAATGGTCTGGAACGTTTACTCTTCAGTGCGTAAGGATAAAGCGCTCATGCAATGTTCCTGGACTCTTTGCTTTAACCTGGGGTGGGGGAGTGGAGGAAGGAGAGATGGAGAGAATCCCTAAAAGTATGAGTATGCTTCATACAAACACACACACATAAACACACACATTTTTTTTTAAAAGAGAGCCAGTGTGGCATAGTGGTTTGAGCATTGGACTATGACTCTGGGGACCAGGGTTCAAGTTCCAGCATGGCCATGGCTAACCCACTGGGTAACCTTGGACCAGTCACACTCTCTCAGCTTCAGAGGATGGCAATAGCAAACCCCCTCTGAAGAAACCTGACATAAAATCAGCTCATTTGAAATGTGATGCTGGGATACCATAGACTGCCAACAAGAGAAATCAAGCATGAACATTCACTAAAGCCAAGATGATTGAAATGAGGCTGTCATACCTTGGGCATATCATCATACAATGCAACTCACTGAAATATACAATAATGCTGGTTACAGTGAAAGGTAATAGGAAAACAGAAGACCACATTGTAGGTGGATTAATCAAGAAAGCCACAGCCCTGAGTTTGCAAGACCTGATGAGGTCAATTGTTGACAGGGAGTCTTGGAGGTCTCTCATGCATAGGGTTGCCATAAGTTGACTTGATAGCACATAATAAGAGATACTTAGAATTCTAAGCCAGGGAGCTATAATATTTTAGTTCTGGGGACTGTATCAGAGAATTCTAAGTACCTCACTAAACTAGGCATCCCAGTATTCTGTACGATGGAGTTAAGCAGTATCAAATTCCTCCAATTATGCAGGTTGTTACATCCCTTGCGGTGCTCTGAGGGCAATGCAGAAATGTTGAACTTCAGAGTCCATTTAGCCTTCTCAGTAGTTCCTTTCTGCCAGCAAGCACATTATCTAAATTTGGTGCCAGCATGTCTGTATAACACCTAAAATGTGTGCCTTATAACATGTCTTTTAGCTGCTTCACTCCTTAACAGTATAAAGCAAGGTTGGGCAGCTGTGGTCCTCCAGACCAAATCAAACCAATACTGAGTGATTAAGTAAAATGCAGTACAAACCATGCAGGGGATTATAGTTGCCCATCCCTGGTATAAAGCATGTGGGAAATCGTCTCATGGTCTGTGTGGCTTGGGTTAGTATATCTTGAGTTATCTGCTTTGGTGATTTTATGTGTTGGGATTAAAATAAAGTTGGATTCTCAGTCAAATTATGATTTATGGAGACCTGATACCAAATGTAGTTGGAACTGTTGGATGGCAGAGATTAAATAAAAGACCAATCCAATAGAGTAGCCATATCACAGGCTTTGGTGTGGAGACTGAAGTGCTGGGGCCAAATCACAGGGTCTCAAAACAGAAAGTTTGTGTGCAAGGAGCATTGATCAATCTCACATTATTAACCCTAAATCATGAGTCTAGGAACTTTGTAACACTATTATTTTAAAACCCTATCATTTTGAAACCTTCTGGTTTTTTTAAAAAAAGCATAACATCTCACTCTGTAAAAGACCATATTTCCTAAGAGTGTTTCTCTCCACCTCTGTTTGCCCCAAATTTTCCTAAATGGAACAATGGCTTGTTGTTTTTTTCTTCCCAAAATTACATGTACAAAGGGGTCAGCCAGGGACGTAGCCAAGGGGGGGGGGGGTTCTTGGGGTCCAGACCCCCCCTTCCATTAGAAAACTGAATGGTGTGTGCTGCTGCGCCGCTGTACCCAAGCCCCATTATAATGGTGGCACTTAGTCTGCCCCCCCTTCCTAAAATCCTAGCTACGTCCCTGGGTCAGCAAAAAGGGGGGAATGGAGGGGATGCCCTTTTCCCCCCTTCACTGAGCCCTTTAGAATGTAATTTTGACTTCTTACCAGTGGTCTCCATCCCTCAATTCAAAGTTCAGAACAGTTCTCTTTGGACTATAATTCCCAACATCACCAGTGCTCATGTTTGCTGGAATATTCTGGGAGTTTCAGCCCAAAGGGTAACTTTTCCAAGATCTGTGTGAATCATACCAAAAGATAGCCATGTGGTTTTAGAAAACCGTGCACCATGGCATCAGCCTTAGGCCTTGGCATGACAGAAATCACCCCTGTGTTAAACTGATCCTATAATAATATAATAATAAACCAGACTGAGGAGCTACTTTGCCTCAATATTCCTTGTAGCCATATATTCCAAGCTTTAGTACCCTATCATTACCAAAGACAGCAGGTACATTCTGTCTTTTATTTTATTTTATTTTATTTAGAATGGGAGACATGTGTCCAACATTAGACAGCCTCCTCTTGTGAAAGCCTGGATAGAGGACAGTCCTTTGTTTGAAACATTGTGCCATTCAACTTCAGTTTGAAGATAAAGAACCACGGAGAGATTGGAACTCCTGAATTTGTCCAACCATAGTTGTCGTTGGCTTGTGCCTCCAACTCCAATGTATGGCAAGCTCAACCTAGAGTTTTTGTGGTGAGACATATTCACAGGAGGTTTCCCATTGCCTTCCTCTTAGGCTAAGAGTCTATAAGTTGCTCAGAGTCACCAAGCACATTTCTGTGGCTGAGAGGGAATTTGAACCCTGGTCTCTCAGTGTCTTGCTCCAAACTTTCTAGTAGCGCACCAGTACTTATACTTATACCCTTTAGCTCTGTATAGGGTAAAAGATCCAGTACTTCTACTCTCGATGTGACAAAGAATTGCATTTAGACTCTTGGCAAAATGTACAAATGCCATCCAGTTAATCTTCCCCACTACGGTGGCATGTATTGTATTTCTGTATTGAAATGCCAACATTTCCTCCCATAAATTTCATCTATACCCATTAATTAGCATATGCAATTTTTGTACAAATCTGTGTCCTCATTTCTTTGGACATTAATGGCCTTATTAACACCCACCCTATTGCCCTCCCATCTATTTTCAGCTTAATTAAATGGACTCACACAATTGTTTCACATTATCCCACCCTGCTTCTTAAGCAGGCCACTGAAATAAGATGCAGACGCCAGGGAAGACCCTTCAAATTCACCCTCTTTCTTTGCTCTTGAAATTATAGTATTAATGCATCCACACTGAGAGAGAAGGTGGGGGGAGAATACTTGACAGAAGAGTGAGAGGCCCCAACTATACCCATAATTCTGCCATCTCCATGCAAGCTGTCTCTTGGATTGAGGACAGCGAAGGTTAGTGGAAGAGTTAGTGCTCCACTCTGGAACTGTGCTCAGATAAATTTTGCTCCCCCCAAACTTATCTCTTTTGTTCTTAGTCCTCAGT
Source organism: Sceloporus undulatus (assembly GCF_019175285.1). Lineage (NCBI taxonomy): Eukaryota > Metazoa > Chordata > Lepidosauria > Squamata > Phrynosomatidae > Sceloporus > Sceloporus undulatus. The sequence continues at coordinate 140,014,858 of NC_056527.1, forward strand.
AGTAATAATGATAGGGGGGTGCAGACACCGCTGTAGAACTGATACTAGGTTCTGCTTGGCCCTTTTCTGCCATCTAGTGTCTCTCCCTTCACAGTGTACAACACACACAACTTAACAAATTTCAACAGAAAGAGGGCAACTGATAAGGGGGAAAGGCCAAACACGGAGATACCAAGGAAAAAAAGAAAAGAAAAACAGTAGTGTTTCTTGGAATCTCCCCCTGTTGATCCATCTCGCCCTGTGGTTGTCTCACAGTGCAAGATCCTGGATTTGTTTTCCCTTACTGCATGCACATTCATGCACATTCTACATACTCATCTTCCATAATATGCACATTTGATAGAGAATCAATGTGTTATAGTGGTTTTGAGGGTTGGACTACAGTTCTGGAGACCTGGGTTTGAATCTCTGCTGAGCCATAGAAACATACCCTGGGCCAGACTCACTCAGCCTAAGAGGAAGGCAAAGGCAAACCCTCCATCAACAATTTTTCCAGAAGTCAGAAACAACTTGAAGGCTAACAATGCCACCCTTTTCTTATGTATTCTTCTGAATGTGCACATTTTTGGATGCCTTTCCTAATTGTCAATATATTTATAGTGGTATGCACTTTTAGGTATTCTAATCCCCCCCTAAAAATTGTATGTATGATCTCATGCATATAAAATGTACTGAAGGTCTCAGAAATGCACAGATTTCTGACAAAAGGTGCACTTTCTCTCAGAAGAAGTCTTGGGAGGTTTGAAATGGCCTCATGTGTCTGTTCAATGTGAACCTGAATTTGAAAAGTTCCCAAAGAATCCAAGATTGTCACCCGAATATCCATTTCACATGTTTATAAATGACTTAGACAAAGGAGCAAATGATAGCCTCACCAAATCAGAAGAGAACAACAACATGGGAGGGGTAGCTAATATCTCAGAAGACAGAGTCTGGATTCAGAATGATCTTAACAGACTGATGACCTGGGCCAAAACTATCAACATTTCAGCATGGATAAATTGAAGGTACTGTATTGAGGCAAGAAAACCTGATACCCAAATATACGATAGTTGACATCTGGCTTGAAAGTGTATGTGTGAAAAGAGTCTAGGGTTCTTAGCAGACCACAACAAACTAAACATGAGTTAAAAGTGTGTTGTCATGACAAAAAAGGACAATGCAATCCTAGGCTGCATCAACAGACATATAATGTCCATATCAAGGGAAGTAATAAAATCATTCTATTCTTCTGAGACATCAACTGGTATCCTGTGTCCAGTTCTGGACACCAGAGTTTTAGGAAGCTACTGATAAACTGGAATATGTCCAAAGTGTCTGGAAGCCAAGTCCTATCAAAATGGTTGAGGGAGACAGGTAAGTTTAGCCTGGAGAAGAAAAGGCTTAGCAGTGATTTGATAGCTATCTGCTAATACCTGAATAGCTGTTATGTGGAAGGTACAGCAAGCTCCAATGGGAAAGACATGAACAGATAGATTAAAATTATAAGAAGGGAAGATTCTGACTCTTAGGAAGAAGTTCCTGACCATAAGAGCTGTTCAACAGTGGAACATGCTACCTTGGATTCTTATGGATTCCCCTTCACTGGAGGTGTTTAAACAGAGAGGAGATGGACGTCTGTTAGGAATACTTTAGCTATGGATTTCTACATTGTCAGGTGGTTAGACTAGATGATCGTTGATATACCTTGCAGTTCCACAATTCTATGCTTCTGTGGACTTCATTGTTAGAATAAATAACTCTTGCATGCCTATAACTCATTAACTGCTAGTTTACATGTTTCTCTCTGGAGTTTAGGCATGGCATATAATGATGGTAACTTCCTGTTTGTTATTACTGTCATACTCACTCTCTTCTTACTTCATTATAAATCAGCAACCATTTTAGTTTCCCTCCCTACTTTAAATGTTTTCACGGAGAGCACTGTGTTTACTTTTCAAGACCTTGTGTATGTACAGGTGGGTATGGGACTAGTTTTTGTTCAGCTTCTGCCTTGTCAACTTGATCCACTACTATTTTTCACACTTTTCAACATTCACAGTGGCTAAAATCCCCAGATATGTATTAAAAAAGAAATGCCAGGAAGCCCCATCAAGAATTGCCCCAAAACACAGTCTGGGGAGACTGGGGACTGCGAAAGCAGCCCTTGAGGACCACATTTTGTTGACTCTGTTTTAAATAATGAGCCATATTAATCAAAAAGCAGTACTTTGTCCTTCATTTTTAGTAATTTCTTCCCAGCATTTATTACAGTGTGGACAAACAACTAAATGTAATAAGCTTCATCATATATGGAGGGATCCTATGTTCAATAATGTACAGCTCTGGCAGCTAGTGGTTCCCATGTCAGCATAGCAGTGTATCCAATCTGGGTTTCAGTTTAATCTAAGGAACTGTCCAAGGTGCCGAACCTATTTTACAGAGTCGTACAATACAGCAAACAGGTACTTTGGAATTCAGAGCAAGCAGTTTCATCACTCCACTGACATGGAAGTCACCAGTTGCCAATGCGTTTCTGTATATTACAATTTGCCCTTGGATACATATTTTAATAGGGACTGAACTGAAGGATACAAATAGGCATCCTCAATTCTCATTCAAGTTTAAACATTTGGGAGACAATCAAACTGTTTCAAACATGCTCAGTGAGCACTTTATCGACTGTCCACACATGAAAGTGTGCCTTTTTACTTTTCTAGATTGGAATGTTGTATATTAGAAAAGGACAAATCCTTTCTTTTCTCATTTCAGTTTATGTCAGAAATAATTTGGGCCCTCCCTGCCCAAATTCATATAATCTTTCAAGCCAATGTTAGATTCAGAAAATACGATTTCCCTCTTTCTTACCATTATTCCCCAAAGAGCTTCCACCTTTACCTTTCCTACAGCAACAAGTGGCAGGAGGAGGAGGAGCAGTATTTGGGCAGAGGAGAGAAAGGAAGCCTGTCTTCCTTTCCATATTCTTCTTCTCCTTGGTCCCATGGAGGATATAGTTCCTCCAAGGGCTACTGCAAGCAGCAGTTCTCTCCCCAGAGTTACCACCCCTGGACTTTGTCCTCCGAAACTGTATTGTCAAGTAACAAAAATGCACATCTTCCAGCAATCTGCCTGCAAACATATAAGTATGTGGATATGTCTGACAATACACTTCATGTCTTGAGTCTTCCTTCTCAGTAAGAACTGCTGCTCTTGGGAAGCTAACTTGCTGATCTACACAGAAAGCAAGAACACTTCACATAGACAACTTAATAATCGTTACCTTTAACATTTGTTTAACACCAATTTAGGCTGCAAAAAGCCTGTCCGCCCACATACTTCACCAGTTCACCTACGTACTTCATTAATGAATGTTTGTATACTTTTCAGAAATGTCAAGTGCTCCACACATAGTCAGTATCTTCAAGTAAAAGGTTCCATTCAGACTGCATGTCAGTGTTTTTCTATTTAATGAATATTGCCGCACGTCTTACAACCGAACATCCAATGTTCCACAATTTACAGAATCTAGAGCAGATAGACTTGTTCCATGAAAAGGCTTGGCACTTCATGTTTCTGAACTATGATGCCATTGTCACATAAACCCTCAAGAATAAGAATTAATGCTCAGTCCTTTCTCTTCCTAGGAACTTTGAAAACACAGAATTCCAGCATTCTTGCAGAACTATGGTCCATGCATTTTTTCTGATGCCAAAGGGATAGATCAAAATACAAATACAGCCCTTGTTGAGAAGAATAAAGAGCTCCTGTGTCCTTTCGAGGTGCAAAGAATGTTGAAAAACACATTTTCAAAACAGTTGAAAAGCATATCTTTCTAGCGTTGAGAAAGCCTGACAAGAATAATCCCAGATAAACAAAAATCTTCATAGTTTTTTTATTATTCTGCACAACATTCACAAACATTTAGATGTTTTCCACAGAAGACATCTTTTCCTCCACAGAAAACCACATAATTGGGGATTTATTCTACGCAAAGTTTGCATGCAGTTGATGTGCATAGAAAGCAGTATTTCCCTCATAGGATGCTGTCGCCTGTGCATGCAATGCTATTTTCTGGGCAAACTAATTATATACGGTGTACCCGCATTACATGCAGCTTTCAGCATGTGCTGAAAGCCGAGTGCGCGATGCAAGGGGCGGCACATCCCATTTGGATGAATAGGGTGTGCGCCTGTGGCACACACATGCCACCGCGCCGTTACATGCACGAGCCACATTCACTTGAATGGGGCTTGAGCATGCACGGTATTTGGCTTACGCGGGGGGACTGAATAATGTGGTGCAAAATGTTCCACAGTGTGGAAATGAATTTGAAAGCTGTGACATTTTTTTGTTTGAAGACTTTCCTGCAGTGGGAAGAAAATTGTTAAAAAATACTTGTTGCTTCTTGCAAGAAGAAACTCTTTGAAGAATTACTTCCCGAGTGCCATTTCATTTGTGGAAGAGCATACAAAGGTGACTCCGTCTTATGAAAACACAACAGTATCACATGGGGAATACTTATACTGATAAATGAGTTCTCATAGTCTTTCCTATCTGCTGCCTTGTGATCGCAACCCCTTCCCCAATTATTGAAGAAGAATGCATTGTTTGAAGCAGTCCTTTCTTTTTTTTCTGTCTTCAGTCAACCACCAGTCAATGTCATGGAGCAATCTTCTATTTAAATACTATAGAAACTGGAAGGGGGGGGGGGTTATGTACTTATCCACAATACCCCGAATCCACTCTGAGTTTTAGCATGAACGTTTTATTGTTAAAAAATAATCTTTATTATCATATATACATTATACATTCCAAAGTATATCACAAAAGAATACATAAAAACAAAGATTCATAGTATGAACTTTTTAATGGGCTGCATTAGTGCACTTTTGAATCTTCATTGCTATGTCTTTAAAATAATTTTACGCTGTTTTAAATTGAGGATAATTTAGTAGGATATAATCATTTTTTTCAAAATGTTGATATCATCAGGTTTTTAATCGTATCCACTTTTAACTTTGTTGTAAGCCACCTTAGGTCCTCTATTGGTGTGTAAATAAAATGTAGTGTATACATGAAATAATAGATCAAACAATTAGAGATGGTATCTGAGATGCTTAAGATTGGGTCCTTTCATTTGTTTCATCTGTGGGGGGTTATTTTCAGCTTCTTCTGGGTCTTGTTTTTCTTCAACAAGACTTTGAACTACAAATCCATGGCAGGATAGAATAAAATAGCCACCAGAATGAGAGATCCATAATATCACTTCCAAGATGCTTCAGAAAGATTGCAGAATATCTTTAAAAGGTTTAAATGGAAAGAAGATCATAAAATCATATGATTCTATGATCTTCTTTCCATTTAAACTTTTTAAAGATAGGAAAACAATGACATCTAGTGCCTCTGCTTGATCATTACAATTGAGTGATAAAATTGTTCCTTATGAAGAGACTAAATAAAATCAAATAAACCATGATGGCCAGAATCCAAGTTTTGCCTGTGTTTGTACTTTTTACAGGCTGTGTAAGGAAGTATCCAGTTACCACTTCAAGGATGCAGCTTTATATCTGCCTATGGTGCAACAGATTTGGGTTAAAGGCTGGCCCAGCATGTGAACATAGCTCAATTCATACACACACCAAACAACAGATCATCATCCCAATCATGGCTATTTTACAAGTATGCTGATGGAGCGTTGCACTCTCCCAGCTGTGAACAACATTTGCTAAGACTAAAGATGGATGGAGCATTCCTTCTGTGTCAATTTCACTAGTCATCAATCAAGATGCCATTTCACCCCCATTTTCTGAAGTTTTTAACTGTATTAATGTGTGCATTTAAGTGGTGCAAAGGGCCTGAACAGATGGTCCTTTTAAGCTGCCTTCCGGGTAGTTTAGACGCCACATGTCGCAAAGTTGGGTAGCTGCCCAGACATGGGTGGCTGCAAGCTACTTTGGCAGTGCAGCATTTACATGCCGCATGCCACTGGAGTGGCTTGAAGCTGCCATGGGGCCATAGTGGGGTGGGGAAAGGTGGCCTTTTTGCTGGCCAAACAAGGAGCAGAACATTGCCACTCCTTTTTTGGCCAGCTTCAAGGTGGATTGGGGCCACAGTCTGGGTTTGCCATGCCTCCAGTCCATCCTCTTGCCAGTCTGTTTCACCCCCAAAGTTACCTTATTTTTCGATTAACTATTCAGGCTTGTTGTACTTTTCTTATACAGTCGGCCCTTCTTATACACTGATTTTTTTATACATGGATTCAAGCATCCACGGTTTGAAAATGTTCAAAAAAAGTATACATTTCAAATATCAAACCTTGATTTTCCATTTTTTAGAAGGGACACCATTTTGCTATGTCATTATATTCAATGGGACTTGAGCATCCAAGGATTTTGTTATCCACGGGGGATCTTGGAACCAAACCCCAGCGGATAACAAGGGTCCACTGTACTTATATTTGTTATTTTCCTACTAATGACCTTCTTCTTTGTTTGGGTCTAACTTAGCGAAAGGTGGGATCTATTCCCATATTTTTCTCTTCATCATAGAGTCTTAGAAGTATATACTTTTTGTAAGATCTTTATTTATTATTTACCAAAACCAGAAATTTAAAGATCTGTAAAGCTTCCTCTGAAAGAAAGAAAAGAGCTATCACCATATCAGTCACCACCACAGTCTTTCTCACATACCTATGGCATATATATGTCTGTCCCTGGCTTCCATTCCACCAAAAGCATCTGAGGAAGTAGTAGACGATAGTCTACGAAACCTCATGCTGCCAACTTCTTCCTTTCAGTTAGTCTCAAAGGTGCTACAAGATCTCTCTACATACATTTCAGTCGCCATATGTATAAATACAAAGATATGATTAGTATATCCACTTTATATCATTTACTTCTTGTTATTCTCAGATTGATCCATCTGTGACACTAAGTCCATTTCCATCATATCACATAGGTTTGTTAACTGATAGAAGAAAAGATTGAAAAGAAATATGGTAAAATAATATTTTTATATATGTGTTAACAGCCGCTAGATTATTGTATGCCCAATCCTGGTTAACAAGCCTTTTGTATGCTTTTAAAATAATTTTATACTGTTTAAAATGTGACGACTTTAATTGTTTTTTAAATTCTTATGATTAGGTTTTGATAGATTTTCTTCTGCAAGCTGCCTTGGGTCCTATTCCAGGAGAAAAGTGGCATATAAATGACATAAATAAATAATTCAGTCCAATTTGTTTGTGACATTCATATACAACTCTTTGAGAATATACATCTCAGAAAAGTTCACAAACTACATAAAAGAGCCCCAGTGAGAAATATAGTAAAATAATTAGCATATATTTTTTTTAAAAAAATGATATCATTAGGATATGAATTAAAACCACAAAGTACAATCTTGTTTTCTAGCATTGGAATACACCACTCTACTAATATTGGAAATGTGAAACGTTTGAATGCTAGACTGAATGAAAAGTGCCTTACTGCATTCCTAATAGGTGACCATTCAGGCTCTGCTGAAAACCCTTAAAAACAGAAAATAGTAGAATCCACTACTTTCTGGGGTATTATTGTTCCCCTGTCGTCTTATACCATATATAAGCTAGTTCCTCCTAATACAGTCGGCTCTTCTTATACACAGATTTCTTATACATGGATTCAAGCTTCCACTGTTTGAAAATGTTCAAAAGAAATATAAATTTCAAATATCAAACCTTAATTTTCCATTTTTTATAAGGGACACCATTTTGCTATGTCATTATATTTAATGGGACTTGAGCATCCATGGATTTTGTTATCCATGGGGGATCTTGGAAACAAAGCCAAGTGTATAAGAAAGGTCCATTGTATTTACACACAATTTCCTTTCTTCTAAGTTTAAACTATTGGCTTGGGCCAACAAAAACTTGGGAAATATATTCTTATCATCTGCATGATCTCCAAAGACAATGTTGGAAACCATGGGGTGACCTTGGCAAGGAACACATGTTGCCAAGAAAGTGCTAGGATAAGGATGCTATATGTTGGTGTTAATTTGCCAGCACATAACAATTTCATCTCTGATCTTCCAGGTTAAACATAGGACACAAATAATTAGGCCTCTCTGTCTCTTGTTTTCTTTTCTCTGTCTCTTGAACTGTGGTTTCCAGAACTGGAAACAATAAGCTGAAGGTATGATTTTTTAAAATTTGTTGTGCCTCAAACACATTGTTTTTGCACAAAATGCAGCATCCAAAATTCAGCCTTTTTACAATGATTTGTGCCCAAAACTTCGATGAATCTGAAAAATTAGATCAAATCTACAAAAACCTATGCTACAACATCTTTTGCACACTTAACCTAAAGGTGCTCCAAAATCCCTTTGTACAAACAAAAATAAAACAAAGATCATTGGTTTACCAATCCACTGGAGCAGTGGTTTCCAACCTTTGTTTCTACATTTGTTTTAGACTTCAAATCCCAGAAGCCCCAGCCAACTTGGCCAGCAGTCAGGAATTATGGGAGCTGAAGTCCAAAACAAATAGCAGAGCAATGCTTAGGAACCACTGCAATGGAAGATGAGCTTTTACCAGCACCAGAAAACAAAAGCAACTCAAAGTTCAGCCATACACACAGGCATACTGCAAATAGTATGAGGCAAGCCATCTTGTTTTCTCTGTAAAGTAGTAAAAAGTCTCAGGTTAGCTTAGGCTGGTGGCTATTGTATATCTGCAAGTTTCTGAAGGAAACAAAAACCCCAAAACTCCCTGACCATAACAAATGTGCGTCAGACAAAATGATTCATCCTTTTCTCAGACATACTATTTTTCTATGCATTGTTTTTTTCTGTTTTGTGAACAAGAATACAAGGATGCTTGTCTTCCATCAGCAAGCCAGAAAAGTAACAACTACAGAAAGATTGAGTTGTTGACTGCTCACAGTGTAAACTGTCCCTCTAGATAAGAATGTAGAATTATTTATTCCTCCCCCCCCCCCAATAAAATAAATGTCTGTAGATAGACATGAAAATCCAGCTTGCAGAGCTGCAGTTTAACACAGAGAAAAGACAGGGGACTTTTCCAGACAGGCTTGTTTTGTACCATTGCCACACCATTTTATGTCATTTTGGGATGTGTTTCCTTTTCCAAGTGCTCTTTTGACACACACCCAAAGACAGCAGATTTTGGTGAGTTTGTGGAGGCCTTGCTTGCAATGTAGGTTGTAAGGTGAAATGTAAGTGTGAGCCAGTATGGCATAGTGGTTTGAGTGTTGGACTATGACTCTAGAGACCAGGGTTTGATTGCCAGATCAGCTATGAAATCCACTGAGTGGCCTTGGGCAAGTCACATATGCTCAGCCTCTGGTGAAGGTAATGGCAAACCTCCTCTGAACAAATCTTGACAAGAAAGCCCCATGGGTTCACTTTAGGGTTGCCATAAGTTGGAAATGACTTGAAGGCTTACAAAACACACACACACACACACACACACACACTCTCTCTCTCTCCTTTCACCCATCTCCATCCATAGGGAACATAACATGTGTGAAAGGGATGAAGGAGGTTGGAGAAGATGATCTCAGTCCAAGGAAAAGACAAAGCAAGGCCTCATTCCCATTTACAAATAAATTAATGTACAATTTGAATTGATGGATCAATTTGACAGTGGAGCATAGTTCACACTACAGTTGCCCCAATCACATTTTTCCCCTTGCAAAATAACCCACTTGTGGTTCACATTCATGAATGAATCAATTCAAAATGACCTGTTCCAGCCAGTTGAAAGTAACAAATTTAAATCAATTCTGATCCGCATGTGGTTCAGACTTGTGCATAATCAATTTATCGAAAAGGACATGGAAAAAAAATCAGCATCAAAAAGACATGGGTTAAATGGGTTTAGCACATGGTCCCCCTCTCCGAATCACTTCACCGATTCAGTTCAAGTGGAAACCAAGTCATTTCAATTGGTTCAAACCGATTTGCGGTCCAGTTTAAAAGGTAGTGGGAATCAGACCCAATACCACTATTTCAGTTTAGAGAATTGCAATTTATAGATTTAAACAACAACAACAACAACAACAACAACAACAACAACAACAACATTAATTGTAAGGAGGCACTGTGGAAGACATAGAAGGAGAACTTGTGGGGACTGCAAGGCCAAAGCACATCTGAAGGCAACATTGGGAGTTGGGTTAGGGTATCTATTGTCACAATACATACCACAGGATACATCCCACAAATTAGGTAAAATGCCTGACTTTTGTGAACTATACTAGTTGATCAGCACCCAGTAAATGGTTTTTTTTTCTAGTAGGCTTTTTTTAAAGTCACAAAACGAAGTGAATAAGCCCCATCACCATTATAACAGCTCTATGCTCCAAACAGCAACACTGGCTTACCTTACAAGTTGTAATGATTACTGAAATAATATTACTATGAATTGTTGTAGCACAATGGTTCAAACATAGCCAGGAAGACAGGAAATTTCTGGTATGAAACCCATCCTTATATGAACTATTATAAGCCACTAAGGATGGAAGAGAATCCTTCCAAAACTGTGACCTAAGATAAAGCTGTGTTAGTTGTAGCATGTTATTTCCAGGCTCTACAGAAGCTTTGTAGCATACCAGACTATTGTATGTCCAGTGCACTGGAAGCATACCTCAGATTAATTCTAGTTGCAGGGGAAGGAAGTCAAGGTATATAGATATGTGCTGTCATTGTCTCACTTTACTGGCTTTTCAGGAACCTTATGCATTCTTCATTCTCACTTATTGTCAGCTGCTTCCAGAAATCAAGGTGAGATATAACTACTGCAAACAAACTACATCAGTTACCAAAAGCAAATGCCAAGAGGCTTAGAGTACTTCTTTAAGTGTGTCCACTTTAGGTTCTGGGTCCATTCTTGATGCTACAATTCACAGTTCTGACAAAGGCCAATCCAATCCTTATGCAATCTTCCAATATTTTCCTCCACGCATGGAATCATCGTTCCAGTTGCTTAGACACTATGGTGGAAATTATATTTGAAGCAGAGACAGACCATGGCACTTTGCTAAAGCTGAAATTACAGGGAAACATTAGGAACACATGGCCCATTCTTTCTGCTCTTCATTGTCAGACCCCTGAGCAATTAAATGTAACGGAGCAATAATAAGGCTAAATATCTGAATATATATATATATATATATATATATATATATATATATATATATAGAGAGAGAGAGAGAGAGAGAGAGAAACAGAGAGAGACAGAGAAGAGGAAAGTATGACAACATTAGTTTAAATGCCAGAGCATGGCCTCCCCAATCCCCATGGGAACTTTCCTCCATTCCATCTGAACTTTTAAATTTGTGTTATGAAGAAAAAGTCTCCTTAATGAGAGAAACATTCCTTTCTAACAAGCCCATTTGTCATTGATCTACTGCCTCATTGCCCTGGAACGCTGCTCTTTAAGAGGCACCCCAGGTAATCACTTTCTAAGGGATGTTTGGACATTCCAAAACCTCCAACCATCTGACTTTTCAAAAATAGAAGAAACGAGCCTTCCATCCCTTTTATCAGGTAACCTCTCTGGATTCAAAGAGTGCAGCTGCGTACAGGTTCCATGCCAGGAGACAATGATCAAACCCCCATTTTCACTGAGGCTAATGAGGCCCTCCGGCTAATTAAAAAGCCGATTAAAACACCAAAACATCACGAGGAGCCAATTTATCCGTTCATCAGAGGACCGGAATATGCCAATAAAAGTTTGAACTTCCATTTGCAGACTTTGGGCAGCCCAGCAGGAGCCAGAGCTGCTAAAGAGGGCAGTATTTGGATGGGAAAGAAAAAGAGGGGAAGACAGAAGTAAGTATCACTCCCTAAACAGGTAGCAAAGCCAAAGCTGGGAGCACAAAGTAGGCGGCATGGCATAGACAACTCTGTATTCGCACACCTTGCCACAATTCCCCATCCTTCAGGAGCTGCCATCTGAGTTGGTACTTCATTCTCTTTAACTTTAGCATAGGTCCTGAATGGAAGAGTATCTGCAAATGCTTTTCAGGGAACAGAGAATGCAATGGTTCAAAGATGAAGGGAAGAATCAGTGGGGGAAATGAGAGCAGTAGTAAAACCAACACCTGACAAGGACAGTCTAAAAATCCAAGCAGCTGTGTTAATCTTGAGCCCCTTCGCTTTATTTTTTTATTACAATGATAGTTCGCAACAAGATGTAAATGAAGGGAAGATCTATCATCTTATGGCTACTGTGAATATACAATAGCAGACAGTGAGACACTGAAAATGGAGGACACCCAGAATTCTTATTGCTCTGTTCTTACTCCCTTTTGTGTGTAGTGTGCCTTCAAGTTGTTCCCAATTTATGGTGACTCTAAGGCGAACCTATCATGGGGTTTTCTTGGCAAGATTTGTTCAGAGGAGCTTTGCCTTTGCCTTTGCCTGCCCCTGTGGCTGAGAGAATGTGACTTGCCCAAGGTCACCCAGTGAGTTTTGATGGCCAAGCATAAATTCAAACCCAGATCTTCAGAGCTGTAGTCCAGCACTCAAACAACTATGCCGTCCTGGTTCTCTGACATCTAAACTGTACTTCTAAAAGTTTTGCAGGAGTTTTAAAATTTAGGGACTGAAGGAAAATTTCACCAGGAAGAGAGGAGAATGTTAATGGTGGCGCAGTGGTTAAATGCCTGTACTGCAGCCATTCACTCAAAACCACAAGGTTGCGAGTTCAAGACCAGCAAAAGGGCCCAAGCTCGACTCAGGCTTGCATCCTTCCGAGGTTGCTAAAATGAGTACCCAGACTGTTGGGGGCAAATTAGCTTACTTGCTAATTAGCTTACTTGCTGTTCACCGCTATGATCTTTGGAATAGCGGTATATAAATAAAACAAATTATTATTATTATTATTATTATTATTATTAAATGAACATTGCACTCCAGAAAAAAGACTAAAACCAAATAGTACTGAAGGAGAGATAAAATATTTTCAAATGAAGTGTATTTCTCTGAAATATTGATCCTATTTTAGAGAAACAGAAGGAGAACCCGAATTCTATTAAAGTGGGGAGCTGTGTGTCTGTGCAAGAGACAGGGCTGGTTTATAGTTCTGAGTGCTTGGACTCAAGAGAGCCCTCCAAGGAAAGCCTCTCACTGATAATGAAGAACAAAAATCCCTCACAAGCAAACAACCAATTTGTACCTACCCCAAGGAGTAAGTGCAGCGTGTTTATCTGGGAAGGGCAAGACCCTACCTCTTCCTTTCCTTAAATATTGCACTGTGCTAAATAATGAGTAGTTTTTTGACATTTAGAAGAAAGACCTCTAAACACAAACTGAGAACCTGGGAATTCAGAAGTTGGGTATGATGTTCCTCCTTCCCAACTTTGAAAAGATGCTCTTCTCTGTCCTTGAGGAAGCACAAAAAAGGAGCCTGGAACAAAACAAAGCAAAAGCTCTGCCAAAAGTTCAACATGCCCCCATCAGAAATTAAGACGGTCCACTCCTTACCAACCTTTCTACCATTCATTCCACATGCTTCAAAGACTTGATGGAGCTTTTGGAAACTATTGATTCACTGCAGAAATTTCCCTCCACCGCTTAAAAGGAGGGTCAGAGAGAGATGCCTTCCAGTGCCATCCATTAGTGACCAGCATTCTTCCTAAGTGGAGAGGCACTCCCTTTGCCATCACTTCAATACATCATCAGATGGAAACAAGTGCAAGACATATTGGCACTGCCCCAAGATGTGTTTTCTCCCCATCTTTGGGGATAAATCTGTACACATGCTATGGAGATAGTGACTGGGTTTTTCAAATTTTGCAATCTCATCTCCCACACTGGGTTCCCAGTGTCAAGTTTGCAAAATAGCAAATAAGGGAAATACAGGGCAGTTCTCTCTATTAGACAACTAGCCCAAGACTGACCAGCATAAAATAATAAAATGGTTACAAAAATTGCCTTACATCCAGTTAGAAACATTTATATTCCAGCATATCATATAAATGCATGAGTACATACAAATGTTAAGGATAAAACTTTGCGCCATGTTCCTGAAAGGATTTAGAAATACACTAAATATATGGCTTTAACAAAAATAATTGATTACCTACTATCAAAATAACTGCGAGGATATGATAGTTGCCCTTCTCAATTTGGCGAATAATTTATTCATATGGATCTACACGGTCAATTGATTTCTATAAACAAAATCATTTTAAATAAATTGTTTTAAAAATTTTGTGTGTGTGTGTGTGTGTGTGTGTGTGTGTGTATATATATATATAGTATGAAACAGGACAAAAACCAGCTTGTAAAAGTCTAAATAAAGTCAACTTGTTATGACCTATTATGTTATACAAGTGATTTCAAATTATAAAAAACAATTGTACTTCCCATAGTTCACCATTAGTTGGAAGTGATAAATGGTCTGTTATATGAATTTCTAAACATCATTTCTATTGTTATCCATCCAATGATCAGATCAACTATATTGTTGTTATTGTGTGCCTCCAAGACACTTTTTTAAACTTATGGCAACCCTAAGGCTGTCATATCAGGATTTCCTTGGCAAGTTTTTTCAGAGGGGGCATGCCGTTGCCATCCTCTAAAGCTGAGAGACTGCCCAAGATCACTCAGTGGATTTTTACGCTCGAGCAGAAATAAAACCCTGATCTCCAGAGTCATAGTCCAACAGCTAAAAAAATGCACCACATTACATATGAGCCAGACCTACCTAAAGCCCATCCTAAAGCCCATCCTAACTCTGAGAAGAGGAAGATCTCTTATGAGAGTTCTGAGCTCCAATGAAATTACATACCCTCCAACTGTCCCAGTTTTGCAGGGACAGTCTTGACTAATCATCAATCATCCCACTTTTACTTTTCAAATATCCCTATTTCTCCCTCCTCCTCCCCCCTTTTCCCCAGTTTTCTTCAATTGGTGCTGAGTTCGAAGTGCAAAAGTAGACTGTGGTCAATTTACTCAGCATGGGAGGGGAGAGGACAAAATACTGCCCTTTGTAAGAGGCTTGGATGAAAGCAAACTGCTGTAGCCTCTCCTAGCAAATATTCTTTGTCTTTAGTAACTCTGACCACACTCTGGTGTTGTTTGGCTATACACCTCCTAGCTTCCATCTGTAAAGTGTGGAAGAATAAGAACTTAGAGATCTCATGGAAACTTGGACATTTTGTGAGAGATCCTCTTTCCACAAGACTTGAGGCAGGGCATAAACATAAGGCCTGTCTCACATGCTACTCTCTTAGATTGTGTACACATTAAATAAATAATCCATTTGGATATCACTTTAACTGTCACGGCTCAATCCTACAGCATTTTGGGTTTGTAGTCTGTTGCGGCACCAGAACTCTCTGACATGGAAGGAAGGAGGAAAAGGCCATCAACCATGCCTGCAACCAGACAGAACCCAATTTTGTTTTGTTATAATGTTTTTCAGGGGTGGCCTGCTGGGAACACAACTGATGCCTGCTTCCAAGGAATAAGGAATTTGAGGCATCCCATATGGCCTCAATATGGGACCGGATTGTAAGCCACAAAGATAAGATATCCTGTGCAAAAAGTGTTACCTAGAAGCCCCAGTATCATATCATGCCACTCATTTTTCCTATACTATGAGGATGAGTGGGAAAGATACGTGGGAAAGCTTTACCAGCTTTTACATTCACTGGTAAGGACCTCTGTCTGGTATCGTGCTCATTTAAAATTTGAAACCTTTTAAATGATGAGCACTTCATTTTACTCCAGTACCTGAGCTTACATTGTAAAAATGTCTTACAATTATGGCGTATTGCATTTAAATTGTCTATGCTGTGGACTGCTTTGTGTGCAAGTTATTTGTGGAGAATGTGGTCTATAGAAATAAATTTACTGTGACTATGACTAATTCCTGGCCAAGCCTTGGCTTTGTAATTGTGTTGGACTACAACTGGTCATACTGGGTGGGAGATCTGGAAAAAACAAAGAAAAGACTATTTTGTAATCCTACTTCTGGATATCCCTTTCTGCACCATCATATATGCAGAAGAATGCTTATGATTCTGAATTGTAGGATGCCTGGCCAGTTTCTGGCATGCGTTCCCTGGTCTGTTTGTCCATAGTATTACTAAGAGTTCTGTACTGCACTGAATCAATAACATTAAGTCAACTGTCTTTCTGAGAGGCTTGTCTGCCATTATTGACATTTTCATTAAAAACACATTTGAGAAACTTGCAGGATTCCTGAGACTAAAATTTGAAAGCCATTTCGCCTGTGTACCCTTTGTATTCCAGAAATTATGAATATCCGAAAGCACATAGTCATTCATTCATGAAACACTGGCTTGAGGCAGACGGGCTGAAAGGGGTGTGGCGGCAGCGCTACTAGGGTTCCGTGCCATGCAGCAACTGCATGGTCCGTAACCCTACTATGTCATGGTAGTGGCCTGATGGCGGTGTCCCATCTGCACGGCTGCCACCATTTTCACATAACGGATGCATGTCGCATCACATCTGTTACGTCACGAGTGCACTATTGGTGCCGGTAAAAGAACCTGGAAAAAACGGGTTCTTTTAACTCTGGAGGGACATCGCACAGTCTAGCGGCTGCGGCGTTCCCTCCTGAGTTAAAATGAGTGCCTGCAGACCACTGTTTTTGGGCGGTACTGCACCATTGACTGAAGTAGAGCATGTAAGGTCACTTTTGTGTATTACAAGTCCCAGAATCCTCCAGCCAACATGACTAACCATGTTTTCCAGGGGATTCTGGGAGTTGTAGCCCTCTAATGTAACATTTCCAGGTTCGAGGTCAATCGACTATAATTTGCAATTGAGCCTTCAACTCTGATACACTCTTATTCTTACTTTTCCATGGAAAGGCTGCAGCCACACACTTTCTTCTTTGTATACCAGGTGTCTTGCTGTTTATCCTTTCTGAAATCTGTTTAATGTTTGTTTGAGGCTGTTTCCCCCCTTTCCATTAATGCCAGCCACAGATGCTGGCAAAACATCAGGAATAAACTCTTATAGAACATGGTCACATAGCCCAAACAACCCACAAAAAACTATGGATGCCGGCCATGAAAGCCTTCGACTTCACATTGGTAAAGTGTATGTTTGCTTTGATTCCAGATTACTTGGTTTCAGTTCTGGACATCTGGGCCAGCATGCCATCAAATAAATTGACCTCTTTAGTTTATTAATGTCTCCATCTTTGAATTCAAATGGGGCAACTCATCCCTACTCTGCCTCCTGTGATTCCAGGCCCTAAGCTTTAGCTTATGTCAATTGTGAATAAATCTGCTAGTGGTTCAGCATGGTGGAAATTGTGCTGTAATATGTCTGATTTATTAATTACATGTAATGAATCATAAAACATTTCTCTAACAGAAATTTCAATCCCAGCCTTCACCTGTGTTTGAGATACCTGTCACATCTCTCCTTGCACATGTATATATATATATTTCCGATTGTTGACTGAGCTCCTAACAAAATATAAATTGAAAGGAAATGGAGAAATGCTAATATGCACATGCAAAAAAAAAAAAGAGAGAGAAAAGTCTGCCAAAGTTATTGGGAAAACATGAGCGCTGGAGAAGCTTGCAGTTTAGTGTGCACAGAATACAAAGGATAAGGTGTGCTTCACTATAAGCATATTAAAATAAAACCAAAAACCATTTGATTTTGTTGGAGGATTATTTCCAGGTAGTCACAAGCCTTTATTATGTAATGACTTGAAATTAAAGTGCACCTCCCTCAAACAGGTGTTTTGAAGATGCTAAAAGATTTCTGCTTTACCTTTCAGGCCCTAGGATGAGTGGAGAAGTCTCAGAGGCATTGTTGCTGTCAACAAACATAAACACTTTATGCTATATATTAGCCATTGAAACTGTACTACCAGCTTTTCTCAGATGCCCTAGGGCACTAAACTCCTGCCCAGGAAACTGACACTGGATGTCCAGGTGCTTGAACAAAGGGAGGCCGACTCTGCTCTGGAAACCCATAAGAACTATTGCAACAGCAGGGAAGCAAGTGTAAGAGGAAGAAAGCATGTGCCTGCAACCTTTTTGTGCGAAAAGAAAGATCAGAGGATATCAGAGCTGAAGCATTCATATCAAATTCCATCCATTTTAAAACAGAGCTTGAGAAAGTTAGTATTAGGGACTAACACTCCCAGAATCCCTCAACCAACATGGCCAATAAGACTAAAAATCCTGGAGTCCCCACAGCTAGGACCATACTGGCTGAGGGATTTTAATTGACATAGTCCACCAAAAGTAATCTTCCCCAAAAGTAACTGAGACCATCAGCACTTTCTCAATCTGTCCAGGTGTGTATCTTGTTGGTAAAATCCACTTTCACACACATATTTATTACATATGATATGCTTCCATTGTTGTAATCCAGCCTTCTCCAACCTACTGCGTTCCAGGTGCACTCTACAGAAACTCTAAGGGGTGGAAATAAAGGGATCTGTAAGATATCTAAATGTACTCGTCTGGGGAAATCTAACTCCTATGTTGCTGGGAAGAACGTGTGAAAATATACCCACACAGAAGTCCTATACATGTAATTGCCCTTCCCATGCACTCAGAATCATAAGAAGAAAGGAAAGAGGCCAAGTTCTCTGCCCCACGTTTTGTCATATCCTTACTATCTGACATCCAACCATCCATTCCTTTATTTATATCCTGCTTTTCTCCAAAGCTGGGACTCAAGGCAGCTTATGGGAAGCCCCCTTTTAGCCATAAGGGGAAAACATTGACATGCCAGATATTTTGGATTACATCTCCCCAAATCCCTTAATATTGGTCATTTTAACTGGGATTCCAGGGAGCTGAGTTCCAAAGCACCTCAAAGACTAAGGATCTTTACCACTGCACTAAAGATGTGAAGGTCTTAGCTCTGATTTAGAATCCTATCCAGTCAGAAGTCATGCTTTAGATGACTCCCATGTTTCTAAGGACCCAAAACAAAGCAATAGGGACCCAATGTGGAAGGAGGGCAGCCATAGTGTGCTCTCATGCTCTTTCCATCCTGCAAATTCTCTTTGCATATAGTCAGAATGCCCTCATCGGAACACACATAGGGTTCTTCCTCCAACTCCTGAAATTGCAAACTCTGATTGGACGTTTGAAGAACCTGAGTCCAATTTTAGGAATCATTAATCAGGAATTACCCTTGGATTAAAGCAACAAACAGACAAAATAAACCCCACAACTTTGTGGTCAATCCATCCCCATTTTCATTTCTTTTCTGCAAAATGTCTCAGACTGGATTTGCTACTGATAAGTGGGACTGATCACCTTCTTTCCCCCTGACATCTTTGTAAATCCATTAAAACTATCCCTTTTTTAATGGGAAACCATGGGGAAAGCACCCATCCATTTCCTTACATTGTGAATAGCATCATACATGGTCAGTTGTTGTAACCGTGTAATTAGTACTAGGAGTAATAGCACTTCTACTAGTAATTGCAGTAGTAATATATTACAGGAGAGCCACATGATGCAGTGGTTTGAGTGTTTGACTACCAATACCTTCTTGGCCATGGAAATCCCTTGGGTAATCTTGAGCACATCACACTCTCTCAGGCTCATAGGAGAGCAAGGCCAAATCCTTTCTGAAAATATCTGGTCAAAAAAACTGTGTTATCAGTTCACCTTAGGGCTAGCATAAACTGGAAATGACTTGGAAGGCAGATAGCAACAAATTATATTATGGAATGGAATGTGAAAAGTGGTAGCAATTTAAAAAAAAATCTTGACCTAATGTTTTTGTTTCCCTATTGAGAGATGACTCTGCTACCAAGTGAAGCAAAATGAGGGATCATTTTTCCCCACAGTGTGGATTTCTTCAACTCAAGTCAACCACACCAAAATTCTTCCCACTCCGGCTGACGAGAGCATCTTCTGCAACATTGGAGGCTAATTAATTTACACTTCTAACTGAAAGGACTTTGCTGAGTTAATAAATAAATAAAAATTAGAAGGTCACTGAGTTGTGCTTGGAGACCAGCCCATTAGCATACATTTGCATACTAATGGGAAAAGAGCAATTTAAAAAGAGCTGGCAATTTACCATTCTTCCAGCATTTTATTACCTTTAAGAAATGCCGCAAGGTCCAGCACTGATTCATACTTTTAACTACCTTGCCACACGTGGCAAATAAGGTTTTGGTCCACTGGAAGGGATAGGCAAGGTTTTCTTCTTATTTTGGATAAGTCACTGATCAGAAAACAGTCTGGAGTCAATAAATCAGAAGACTACTATTGTATTGTATTTTTTTATTGATGTGATCCCGCCTCGATCCACAGGGAGAGGCGGGAAATATAAATAAAAATTACTCTTCTTATTATTCTTATTCTTATTCTTATTATTATTATTAGAGATGCACCTACGCTTTAGATAAAATGCAGTTTGACTCCACTTTAAGCGCTCTAGCTCCATCCTAAGGTATCCTGGAATTTGTAGTTTTACAAACACTTTAGCCTTCTCTGCCAAAGAGTGCTGGTGCTTCACCAAACCACAGACCCCAGGATTCTGTATGACGGAGCCATGGCAGTTAAATGTGGTACCAAATAGCATTATTTCTACAGTGTAGATGCATCCTAGGAATGGGAAAGGCAGTTATGAAAGAACAGGACAAGATCCTAAAGCGCAAAGATATAAAATGGAACACTAAACTTAGGATGGTTCACCAATTTTAATTCTTATCACTATATAGGAATGTGAAAGCTAGACAATGAAGAAGGCTGACGGAAAGGAAGTCGATTCATTTGAGATGTAGTGCTGGAGAAAACAGCTAAGGATACCATAGATGGTAAAAAAGACAGACAAATGGATCATAGAACAGATCGCACCTGAACTCTCCCTGGAAGCCAAGATGGAAGCTGTCGTATTTTGGCCACATCATGAGAAGGCATGACTCATTAGAAAAGACAATAATGCTCAGAAAGGCAGTAGAGGGCACTAGGAAGAGAGGGAAACCACACACCAGATATATAGACTCAGCCATAGAGGCCATGAGTCTTCAAGTCCTGGGCAGAATGGATCTTGGAGGTGTCTCATGCATTGAACTACCATGAGTTGAGGTCAGCTTGAAGGCTGTTAACAGCAAACACAAATATTCTGTAGAAATTCCTTGCAGCTGATCCACAAAAATAAATCTTGAAAAAAGAAGAAATACTACAAGTGATGTCACTTAGAGGGCCACTTTTGCTCACGGTCCTCAAAGCAGCAATTGCTAAATAACCAGTCACCTGGACTCCTGCTGCATTTAACAGAGCTGAATTGGATTTTTGTGGGCAGATGAAAAGGGATTTTGGGGAGGCACAGAACCTTCTCAGAAAGGCATTCCTCTGCCTTGCCTGTTGAGAAGCACCATTTGAAACCTTATGAGAAAAAACTAAACTGAGGGAGCTAGGAGGTGGAAGAAGAGAAGACTGAGAGTAGGGGTGACATGATAGCTATCTTTAAAAATCTGAAGGGGTGTCATGTTGAAGATGAAGCGGGCTTGCTTCTACTTCTGCAGAGACTGGAACATGTGTCAATTGATTCAACCTTCAAGAAAAGTGATTCTACCTACATTTTATATATATATATATATATATATATTTAATTGATTTTCATATTATCATTTACATTTTACATTTTAATAACTTCTCAACTTTTAAGAGCTATTTGACTGTGGAATGGACTGCCTCAGAGGACTGTGGACTCTCCATATTTGGACTTCTTTAAATAGAGGTGGATGGGCACATTTCAGGAGCACTTTAGTTCCTATATTCCTGCATGTCAGGAGACTGGACTAGCTGGACCACAAGGGTCCTTCCAACTCTAAAATTTTATGATTCTGTTCTTCATGTCCCTTTTGACAGATACTTTGCTACCAACTGTGGTAGAGCCTAGGGACCACTCTTCAAGTTGGCCAACCATAGAGGGTTGGACTGTCTCATCTATTTTTTACTTTAGTTCCCAGTGTTATGCCAACTGCAGCTCTTTAGGACAGTAGCAATCGGTATTACATTATACTTTTTAAACTGTAAACATGACTCACATCACGAGGCCAAGATCCTGGTCCATGCCCTAGTCATCTCACGACTTGATTACTGTAACGTCCCCCTGGCTGGGCTTCCTCTTTCTCACCTCCATCCTTTAATCTCTGTACAGCGTTCAGCTGCACACATTATCACTTCCACCCACCGCTCTGACCACATCTCTCCTGTGTTGGCATCCCTTCACTGGCTCCCCCTCCCTTTCCGCATTCAGTATAAGCTCCTGCTGTCGACATTTAAAGCCCTCCATGGACTAGCCCCTCCTTACTTATCAGACCTTCTTTCTCCTCACCTTCCCACCACGGCCCTCCGTTCTGGTAGTCAAGGTCTGCTGTCTCAGCCCAGGATTTCCTTTGCCCCATCCCGGATTCGCCCCTTTTCACTTGCTGCCCCTCACTCCTGGAACCTTCTTCCCCCACAAGCAAGAGCCATCACTTCTTTAACCAGCTTCAAAACAGAGTTGAAAACCATCCTGTTCAGAAAAGCCTTCCCAGGCATTGCATAATTGGTGCTTACTATTTGATGTTCTTTTGGTGCCTGTTTATCAAACCATTTTCTGTATTGCTATGTACTGTATATGCATTATCCTACTTGAGAGTATGTATTTTCCCTGGAAAATGATTAACCATCTATTATGAAGCCAAGCCCTCCCTCCAGTCCATCTGCCTTGGTCCAGGCCTTGGAGGTAGAGAGGAACTGCTGGACCTCTTACCCTTTCCCTCCACCATTCCCTTCTCCTTCTGTGTCATGTCTTTTTAGATTGTAAGCCTGAGGGCAGGGATCCGTCTAACTAAAAAGATTGCATGTACAGCGCTGTGTAAATTTACAGCGCTTCATAAATAAAGGTTAATAATAATAATAATAATAACAATAATAATAGTCATTTCACACTTGATCTGATCTACGGTATCAAGTGCTGACCATGATAGTAACAGAGTTAATGACTACCCCCTTCACCCTCCTTTACTAATATCAAACTTGACAATAAGCCCCTATCCATTTAGCTAGGGAATCTTCAGCTGCCATAAAAGCACAATAGAATAATTCAAGGCTGAACGGAAAATAATTTTTACAACTTCTGCTATTACTTTTATTTAATATGCTGCAGGTGTCAGGCACCCATTTGCCAAAAGAAACATACTGAAAAAGGTCTAATCTGACTGTTTTCTCTAATTGCTGGACTATTGCAAGAAACTGAGTACAGTACTTGTTTTTGAAAAAACAGGGAAATAGCCTCACTAGGATATTACTAGGATAACCAATGATAAATGAACCTAGAATCACCAAGTGTTCTATCCAAGGTTTTATGGGTGATTCCAGAAGGCTGCACCCAGATATCATTTATGATGCCACAAGGGATCTTCATGGTAATTCTTTGCTTAAAAATATTATAATCTGAGCTTTGTCACTTTGGGCACCACATGAGTTGAAGAAATGAAGGATTCTGTCTCCCTCTTCCCTCCTTGTGATCTCTTTACTTTGAAGACTTTAAGGCGATACCTAGCATTCTGCCTTTTATTACCTACAAGTCTCCTAGTGTAGGTCACAACTATCATACTATATATACATTCATGTGCACAGACTTATAATGTAAAACAATGGTGGGTTTTACACCACCAAAAAGTACGTGCTCAGCACATACTAGGGTTAGGAAGGGGTGTCCTTTCCAGATGCCCCTAACCCTAGCATGCACCGAGCACATACAAAATGGCGGCGCCCATTCTACAATGGGGTGCCGCCATTTTGACGTAGTGGACGCTTAGTGTCCACACGTCTCAACGCCATTATGACGCCACAAGTGTGCCAATGGCACTTTGGGGCATCATAATGGCACCGCAAAAAAGCCGCTTTTTGCAGCTTCTTTTTGCTGCACGGAGGAGTTGCGCAGTTTGTCCGCTGAGATTCTTCTGTGCAGCAAATGAGGGCGCCAGCAGACTGCCCTTTTGGGTGGTCTGTAAAGCACCAACCTTATCTAAAAGGAAAAGGTTTTGGAGGGAGGGAGGCAAAGATAAAGCTCAGACACTAGATTCTTAGTTTCAAAGTTTGGCTAATAGTAGATTCAACAATTAACCAGAACAAATGGATGAATGATTTCTTTCCCTCTTGTCATTTGCATTTCATAGCTGGAGGAAGAAGACTTTCAGTTGGAGCAATATCTAGAACAAGATACATTACATCAAACATTGCACCCAGTTGTCCAGCAACATCAGTACTCTTCCACACATTACACAGATGTTCCACTAAAGACAGCACAGTCCATATGAAGCTGCAAATAGACAGTGATGCAGATTCAAGTTAAGTCAGATTCAAGTTCAGTGACTCAGCTTGGACTACATAATAAATGACACACTGACTCAACTCAACTCATGACTTGTACAGTCATTCCTCCATTGACACAAGAGCCTCCACCTTCAGGAGTGGGGTGCAGGAGGAATCCAGGGATTCTTCGTCCTCCTAACTCCGGAAACAGGAGATTGCTATCACCCATTGATAATCTTAACAATTTGATTAACAGCACAGCTCTGTTCAAATAGAATCTTATTGAACTTGTATATGATCATTTTTAAAAAAAACCTATGGGTATATCTTCTTGATTTCCTAGTTATTGAAACCCCACCATCTCACACACAAACATATAAACACCTCTCCTATTTTCAGTTAAAGTTGGCCCCCAGACTTGAGACTCAACTTCAGACTTGACTTGAAAGTATCTTCCAAGGTCTTGAGACTCAACCTGAGGCAGAGACTTGAGACTTGGAGTAAAAGGCTCCAACATGTCACTGCAAACAGGAACCCTGCAAGGCATTCCCCTATTATATACTCATTTTTAAATATGCAGTTATTTACACTATACATTTTTGCATGTACTGTTGAAATAATTTGGCAAGAGCCCCCAGAATAGACCACTAAAACTAATCTTAAGGTCTGCATACTTACATTTGTGAGAAAGCAGGTCTTGTAGATTACTCATTTTCAAGCCATTTAGGGCTTTGGAGCCTAAAAACAGTACTCTAAACGGGGTCTAGGATATGAAATTCTCATATCTCTGCAAGGATACAGAAAGCAAAACTGGAATCAGACGCAAAACAGGTGTATGTAGAGCTAATGATACATGGGTGATAAGCACCTTAAGGCGAATAACAGATATGTCTTAAATTTGATGCCCTTGATTTGCTGAGCAAGTTAAAAATAATATTCAGAGACAAGAACCACCAATGTATGGTAACATATAGCCCTTGCAAACATAAGGAGAGTAATGCTAGCTCAGACGAAAAACCTATCTGATCCAGCATCCTGTTTTGTACAGTGACAATCCAGATGTCAATAGTAACTCAATACTTAGTACTATTATTATGCCAATAGTAACCCAATAGTATTATTATAACCCCCACAAGCAGTGCCTAAGAAAAATAGACCCTTTTATTTAAAAAAAATGACAAATTTCCACTCACTTGCTTCATTTATATCCTGCCTTTTTCACCCAAGTGGCAAGTATAAGTAGTTCTGGCGGTAATAGAAGAATATAAAAGAAACTCTCAGCTGACACACACAAAACATGCACAAAGGTGGAAATGCAGGAAATTTCCTCCTAAGAGACCAATTGGCAAAAAAAGTGAGACACCAGCTTGGATAATTTAGAAGGATGCTGTTCCATCACAAGCCACTAGAGGCCACCAGAACTCCAACATTCTTCACCTCCCCCCCTAAAAAAACCCCACAATCTTCTATTTAAATGCAGCTCCCTGTTCCCTTTCTGTTTGTTCTGTGTATATTTATTTTCAATGAGGTCAGGAGTATCAAGGTTGTAAAATAACATATTTTCACTTGTTTTCTTCCCAGATCTCATACAAAAGAGCTTCTGGAGTCAATTATCTCCTGGAGATTGCTCCCACCCACCCCTTTCCTTTTTTCCCTTTGACTGTCTTCTCTCTCATCCTCATCTTACCTCCCACCCCCCTCTGATTTGCAGTGCACCAGACTCTGACACTAAGACACGGAGAAAGAAGAAGGAGAGAAATAGTTTCTTCCTCATCCCCCCTCCAAAAAATAAAAACATGCATTTTTCTTGTCAAACCTCCAGAACAACACACAGTTCATCAGAGCAAAGACTTTTCATGATCTCTCATGCGATTGCCAAAAGAGTTCAATGGAACGAGTTTGCAATATTACCATTCTCTCTATATTGTAGAGTAGCATTGGGAGCACAAAGCTTATTATGCCAGCTGCATGGTCCTGCATTATTGCTCAGTCCCACATTTCTTGTTCAGCCCCATTGAATCATAGATTGTTACACTGAGGGTTGATCAGAATGTTTTATTGAGATTACAACAGCTGAGTGGTCTAATGTAACCACTGTGTTCTTTAGAAAATGGGTCTTATATTTATAGACGGAGATCCTGTTCTTTGAATTTGAAACAGCTGACCAAAACTCATATCAAGCAGCCAAAGTCCTATATCAGCCTCGCATAACATGAATCATTGTAATGTGGAGTTACGCATAAATGATGTGACACAAATATTAGGTTGAATGGCAGTGTCATGCAACGTAACCAAGATACAAATGATGCAACCAAATACACAATGAAACATCTAATCCATGCACAAAACACAATGGGCATGTACTTCCATGTGCAGGAAACATCTGACACGGCATGAAGAACTCTGCTTATATAATCTTCAACTGAATACGGCTGTTCCAGATAAAACAAAAAAGGCCAAACACTTCTACAGCTGATTCTTGATGACTAATAATATTAGTTCATACACACACACACACACACACACACACACACACACTCATAGAGTCATAGAATCGTAGAGTTGGAAGAGATCCCAAGGGCCATCCAGTCCAACCCCATTCTGCCATGCAGGAAATCACAATCAAAGCATTCCCGACAGATGGCCATCCAGCTTCTGTTTGAAAACCTCTAAGGAAGGAGACTCCACTACACTTCAAGGGAGTTTGTTCCACTGTCAAACAGCCCTTACTGCCAGAAAGTTCCTTCTAATGTTGAGGTGGAATCTCTTTTCCTGTAGCTTGCATTATATGATATTTATAATTTTTTATGTATAATTTATCCCATCCTTTTTCTAATTATGGGACTCAATATAGCTTGTTGTTGTTGCCTTCAAGTCATTTCCAACTTATGGTGGCCCTAAGGTAAACCTATCATGGGGTTTTCTGGACAAGATTTGTTCAGAGGAGGTTGGCCATTGCCTTCTCCTGAGGCTGAAAGCATATGACTTGCCCAAGGTCACTCAGTGGGTTTCATGGAAGAGCAGGAACTCGAACCCTGGTCTCCAGAGTTTTAGACCAACACTCAAACTGCTACATCATGTTGGCTCCTTAGCTTAAAACTTATTAAAACAGTACATATTAAAAATACAAAACTATAAGTAAAAAATAAATATTATATCTACTATATTTTAAAATATAGAAGAGAAGTTTAAGAGGTGATATGATAGCCCTGTTTAAATACTTGAAGGGATGTCATATTGAGGAGGGAGCAAGCTTGTTTTCTGCTACTCCAGAGACTAGGACACAATGGAACAATGGATGCAAGCTACAGGAAAAGAGATTCCAGCTCAACATTAGGAGGGACTTCCTGACAGTAAGGGCTGTCCGACAGTAGAACACACTCCATCGGAGTCTAGTGGAGTCTCCCTCCTTGGAAGTCTTCAAACAGAGGCTGGATGGCCATCTGTCGGGGATACTTTGATTTAGATTTCCTGCGTGGCAGAATGGGGTTGGACTGGATGGCCCTTGGGGTTTCTTCCAACTCTATGATTCTAGTGGGGAGAATGGACTAGAGTAAACAAGAGATGATAAAAGATAGGAAGGCATTCTGAAACAGGCCCTCAGAATATGGGCTGGCATCTGGTTAGGGACATAGGCAGATCTAACTGAACGTTAATCCTGCATATTGGACTTTATTGGTCATTTCAAAGAGAGGTGAGCTCTGTGAGTTCCACTGCTCCTACATGCCAGCATTCAAATAATGATGGTGTCAATGATGCAAATGTATTTGAAGCAC
Source organism: Sceloporus undulatus (assembly GCF_019175285.1). Classification (NCBI taxonomy): domain Eukaryota; kingdom Metazoa; phylum Chordata; class Lepidosauria; order Squamata; family Phrynosomatidae; genus Sceloporus; species Sceloporus undulatus. The sequence goes on from NC_056527.1 coordinate 140,042,903, forward strand.
GTTTAAGACATGTAGTTTTATCCTGATTTATCCTAGGTCTATTCACATCTATTATTCACACAGCCAACAATGGCGGGTTACACACCGCCATTTAGTATGTAATGAATACGTACTAGGGTTAGGAAGGGGTGGTGCTTCCGCACCCCCCTAACCCTAGTACGTATTCTGTAATTACAATATGGCGGCGGCCGTTCCACACGGCCGCCATATTTACGTATCGGACGCTGTGCGTCCGCACGTGTCGCAGCGTCTATGACGTCGCGAGTCTGCCCCTGGTGCCTCGCGACGTCATAGAGGCGCCGCTTAAAGAAGCTCCATTTTGGAGCTTCTTTTTTGGTCCATGCGGGAGCCGCGCGGTGTGGCTGCTGCAGCTCCCGCATGGAGCAAGCGGTGGTGGCAGACTGCCGCAAAGCGGTGGTCTGTAACCCGCCAATGTGAATCTTTTAGGGAAAAAATCAGAAAAATACCTGCGATCAACTTTCCCTGGTAAATGGGGGTGGGGTTGGAAGCCCCCCCAAAAGAAAACTTAGAACTTAATTGCACCACGGGCTGCTGGCATGGGACGAGAACGGAACGGAAGTGGCTATGAACGAGTGTAGAATGAGTGGGGGATGCATTTTACTGCACGCAAAGTCCCTCACCCGTTCTCCATCTGTTCCAGACGGGGCAATTTTTGAGATCTCTTCAGAACAGTTCTCAAAAATTGCTGCTTCTGGGGACCGTTGGGGAACGGAAGGGAACAAGTGAACGACTTCATCATGTGCATTAAAATGTGTCCCCCACTCGTTCTGTTCCCTTCCAGGCCCTTTTGTCCCATTCTCATCCTGTGCCTGGATCCTGTGCAATAAAGTTCTTAATCAAAGGACTTCAACATTCATGTAAATAACAAAGATTCAACCTGGAATTATTTTCACCATCTGAATAACCCCTTAGTGTCACTTTCTCTAACAATCCAGTTGTTCAAATCTCAAGGATTTCCCCCCTCCCCACACCAGTTAGTCCAAGAAGAAACTTTAGAGTTTTGGGAAGCTGTTTTCAGTAAACCAAACCAACTAAATTCTCACCCCTTCTTAGTTTTCACACATCCTTACAGAGATACACTTGGATATGCACACACCTTGCATGCATTTGCAATCTTTTGCAGACTAACTAATCTCCGCTTCCCAATCAAGAGTGGCAAACTCTTAACAATGCAAAGAAGGGGCAGAGAAAGAGCAAGTAACAATTAATAAGGAATAATGTCTAATCTTCCCCACTCCCCAGTTTGCATGAAACATGAGCTCTCTATCATGTCATTAAATGTACGTTGTGCTCTGAAATGATAATCATCATCCAAAGAGAACAACAAGAGGTGGTTGGTGGGGAGGCAGCTTTCTCCCGATCCTTGTTTCATTATATTGTTTCCTTCGGCACCAAGCTAATTCTTCTGGGCAGCACTCGTGTTACAGAACAGACAAAACAAACTAGCATCATGTTTGGAAACTACGCAATGTTTTAAAGGGCATGGGGGCTGAATAATTAAAAGCTAAAAAGTACATGCCCCTGCTAGCAATGTAATTTTCAAAGGAGGAAAGAGTAAGTTTCACTATTTCTGTTTCATTCTGAGAAATTGCTTTTGAAGCCTGTTCACAATTTGGGACTTTTTCTGCAGAAAATTCACACTGGGTTGTTTTGCACAGAAACAGCATTTTCTGCACAGAGGACAATATTTTATGTGCAAAAAAATAGTTTGTGCAGAGATACTATTCTATGCACACGCACAAAAAAGCTGATTCCTAGACAGAATTTTGTGCAAAATAAAATCCCTAACATTACAGCATTTTCTACACAGAAAGCAGCTTGCCTGTTGAGTGGGAATAAAGTCTAGTCTAACCCCCTGCCATGCAGGAATAAATAACTAAAGCCCTCCTGAAAGATGTCCACTGAACTTCTAAAACCTTCAAAGAAGGAGAGTCCATCACTTGCCAAAGAGAAGGAAGAAGGAGATGCACATGTTAAGAGATTTCCCCCAAACATAGTTCCAGACTTTACCATTTCTTTCCTTTATTTGTTTCTCTATTACATTTAAACTCCACCTTTCTCCTCAAAGCAAACGATGCTCAAAGCAGCTAGCAGTAATAAAATCAAAACAAATAAAAATTAAACATAAAACAGATTAATTAAAATCTGCCAGACTGAAAAAGGACCATCAAAAGCACATCAGTTAAAAAACAAAGCAGAAGAGAACAATACCAACTTTGTTAAAAGCTCTTCTGTCGCAATCCACGGAACAGACAGAGGTTTACCTTAATTAAAAGCAGGGAGGAGGGGAGGGTTTGCCTGTCAGTAGGAAGAGACAAGAGAAGGGGACAAGCTAGCCTTCATAGTCATGGGCTTTCCAGAACCTGGGAGCAGGCACAGAGAAAGCCCTTGGTAGCATTCCGTTTCTATTGTTGTTGTGTGCCTGCCTTACGGCAACCATAAGGTGAATGTACTATGGGGTTTTCTTGGCAAGATTCTTCAGAGGAGGTTTTCCATTGCCTTCCACTAAGGCTGAGAGTGGGTTGAGCTGAGAATTGAACCCTGGTCTCCAGAGTTGAGTTAGTCCAACACTCAAACCACTATGCCATGCTGTCTCCTTAAACTTATTAAAAACAGTAGAGATTAAAGACTATGCAAAAATATTAGTTTTACACACACACACACACACACACACACACACACACACACATATATTCAGCTGAACAATATATAGAGTTAAAACAGGAGCCAGACTGCTGGACTGTGACTGCAACTGAACCCTAGTCTCCAGAGTCATACTCCAAAGCTCAAACCACTATGCTACACTGGCTCTATGCTTCCATTTAAAGTCTTTTGAGGCTACCTATCTTCCAGAATGCATTTCCCCCTGAAATACGGGAAGAATTTCCATTTATTCAGAATGATGCAAGTGGTTGCACTTTTTCTTCAAACATACCCATTCAACCGCTGTTTTCAAACCTCCAAAGAAGGAGAGTCCACCACCCTCCAAGGCAGTCTATTCTGCTGTCCAATGGTCTTTACAGTGAAGAGGTTCTTCTTAATTTTAGGTGGTGGGATCTCTTTTCTTCAAAGTGCTTTGAAAAGGAGATGTTGTGATTGGAGAAACCCTCTACCACCTTTTCTGGCCCAGATCATGGCAGCAAGATTTTGTCTTTTCTTTCTCCCCCTCCCTCCCATCCACACCAAATTGCTGTCATTTAATTCTTCCCCTCCTTTGCCAGTGTTACTATTCCCTTCTCAGAGTTTATAAAGCATTTCCAGAGATTGCTTGCACAAAGGACACTGCACAAAATAAAGTTGCATTGTAAAATAATTGCACCTGGAAGGCACAGAAGCAGCTGTGACCAAGTACCACACATTGGCTCTTTGAAGCTGCCTGTTACAAGAAACAACAAAGAGGAAAAATGGGGGCATGCGGCCTTAATATGGGAGGCTGGGCAGAGAGCAGAATTTGCCAGCTAGGAAGGCAGAACTGAATGATTGCATTTGGTTACTGCAGTCATTCCACTGAGTTCCAAGTCTTTGCCCACTTCTATGCCCAGCACTGATCATGTGTGGGATCTTCTCTCACTATTGCAGGTCAGTAGTGCTTCAAACCATCAACAATCCAGATCTGATTCCTATAAGATTGGTACCCATGGTGGCTAGCTAGATAGGCAGTATAGTATGGGTTTACCACACTAAAAGGGAAGGAGATAGATAGATTAGATAGATAGATAGATAGATAGATAGATAGATAGATAGATAGATAATACATAGACAATTGCCCCCTTCCCTTTTCAGTGCAGTAAAAGCAGTGTACACATACACACACACTTAGTATGAACTGATCTGTACATCCAGGACTAATGCATGGTTCAGAACCTAGTGACCCACTGCCTTCCACACTTCGCAATTGCTCCGATCCATTTCCCAGTTCAGAAAACACATCAAAAACCTATTTTAAAACATGTTTTTGGAGAGCCAGTGCATTTAGCAACATGTATTCTGAGAGCAAATATGCTTAGAGATGTGTATTTTCTTGACTGGAAAAATATGTTTGAGCATAACGCATTTAAAACGCATACTTAATTGTGGACTTTCATGTGAATATTGTTAAAAATAAATTTTGCTGCCTCGTGTGGAAATGGGATGGAACGGCCTTATCGGTGAAGAGAAATGAAACAGATATGGATGGGAAAGAGACCGCTTTACCCACAACTCATTTAATTGGAAACTGAAAAGAATATGCTATATACTAATAGTGTATTCTTTCTTTGAGTGTGGATCATTTATCTACCCGAAAGAGCATCATGCAGAGGAAGGAAATACCAGTGGAAACTCCAGGTTTAACACAGACAGAAATTATCTTCAAAGGGGAGGAGAACTAATGGGTGGGAGGAACTCTACAGAATCCTGGGATTTGTAGTTTAGTGTGTCATCAGAACTCTGACGGAGCAGGCTGAATACGTTACCAAACGACAAATCCCAGGATTTCACAGGAGATATGATGGTTACAGTGGTGTCAAACTATTTTACTTTTGCAGTATGGCTACACCTTTAGTGTCCCCAGTGTCCCCAGTATGGAAGAGGGAGGAATGCATAGGAGAGAGGTAATGAAATGGGGCATCCTGGGAAAAGGGCATGGCTAGCTGGTTCGACCCATACTGCAGACTTATGTTGCAGTTCCCATTGGTATCTGTTGTACAGCCAGCTCCTGAACTTCTCTCTCTTTGTCACATTTCGCTCTATCACACTGGACCATGAGCAACAAAAACAATTGAACATGAAGCATTGCAGATGGAAGTAGATTTAGATGAATTGGTTGGATGGCAGTGGGGAGATCGTGATTTTTATTCCTTTTACTCTTCCACCAAGGAATTCAAAGTGTTACCCCAAGCCAGAAATAGAAAAAAAATATCCAAAATATTCCACAAAATGCTGACAGTGGGATTCTCAAATTTTGAGAAACTATGAGGAGAGGACTTCTAGACAGGCAATAATCTTCATAGTTGAGACTTATTCTATGTGGGAAATGCATATGTGTGTGTGTGTTTTGTGCCAAAATATTTCCAATGAGGTTTTTCTGTTGTTTTCTGTTAACAGCATTATTTGTTCCAAAAATACAATTTCTGTGCATAAAACAGTATCTTCTGTGCATAAATATTGTTTTGGTGTAGAAAGCTTGCTTTCTGTGCCAAAAAATAAATAAATGCTGTTTTCTGTGCAGCAAAAGAATGCATTTTAAGGGTCACAAAATAAGGCCCAAAGTGGAAATAGTCTTCAGGAGTTAGCCATTTTTCAACAACTTTATCGCAGCAAGGAGAAAAATGGAAAACAGTTATTCATTCTTGCCTGTGAGAATGAAATTTACAAAGATTTACATCTCTAACCCAAGGTCAGCTTTGCCAAGAGGAAGGGTAAGGCAGCTTGCTTTGTGTAGGGAAGAGAAGATCTTTTCTTTAAAGTCATCACTGATAATAATTTACCAGAATTTATAAATTCCTCCATCAGAAGATCTTGAGAGGGTTTTTTTTTTTTTTTTAACTCAGTGTGGAAGAAATTGAAACTGACACATTCATTTATCCATTCAAGTCCAGGCATTCAGTGCTTAACTCTCAACAGTCTAGTCTTGAATCCCTATGTATTCAACCATTTCAGTGCTGAATTAGGACTGACACCTCTTCCTCTCCAAATCTCAAACACCCTCCTCTCTAACCACTGTCATCTCTAACACCCAAACACCAAGCAAGTTTTCCATCTTGCCTAAAAGAGTCTGTGGTGAGGCCACTACTGAAAAAATGTTCTGCGGACCCTACCACACCGGAGAACTATTGGCCAGTCTGCCAGTCCTCCTTTTTGAACATGGTTTTAGAGTTTCTGGTGGCCTTCCAGCTTCAGGTGTTCTTGGGTGAGACCGATTATCTTGATCCATTTCATTCTGGCTTCAGGCCTTACTATGGGACAGAGACAATTTTGGTCACCTTCATAGATGACCTACACTGGAAACCTCACAGGGAGAGTGTGTCTTTGCTGGTTCCGCTAGACCTTTCAGTAGTTTTCACTACCTTGACCAGGATATCCTTCTGCATTGCCTCTATAGGATGTGACTTGGGAACACTGTTCTACAGTGGTGTCAATGCTTCTTGGAGGGGCAGACTCAGAAGGTGGTGATGCTCAATTGACACCTGGCTAATTGCCTGTGGTGTCTCTCAGGGCTCAATTCTGTCCTCCATGCTGTTTAATATTTATATAAAACTACTGGGAGAGGTCATCTGGAGTTTTGGAGTTCAATGTCACCAGAATGCTGATGACACCCAACTATCTCCTCTTTCCACCTGATTCAAAGGAATCTGTCTTTGTACTAAACCAGTGTCTGCTGACAGCACTGGACTGGATTAAGGTGAATGAATTGAATTTTAATTTAGACAAGACAGGTGTTCCTGGTCAGTCAAAAGGCAGAACAGGGAATAGAGATTCAGCATGTGATGGATAAAGTTACACTTCCCTTGCAATCTCAGGTTTGCAGCTTGGGTGTCCTCCTAGACTTGGAATTGAGCCTGGATGTTCAGGTTTTGGCAGTGACCTGGAATGCATTTGGACATTTAAAACTAGTGTGTCAGCTGTGCCCATTCTTCGAGAAGTCAGATCCAGCTACAGTGCCATATGCTCTGGTTACATTTGGACTACTCTCACACACTCTTTGTGGGGCTGCCTATGCAAACTATTCAGAAACTTCAGCAGATTCAGAATGTTGTGGGCAAACTGTGGACCAGATTAAAGATTACAGAAATCATGTAACACACACACACACACACACATGAAACGATTTCATTGACTGCCAATTTGTTTCCAGACACAGTTCACAGTGCCCTGACTGCTTGCCTAGCTACTACGGCTTCTGGGAGCTAAAGTCCAAAACATCTGTAAGACCAAAGTTTGGGGATTACTGCACACTTGGATCCAGACTATCTGAAAGACAGTGGCCTGGTACAGATGGGCATTTTGCAGCATCCTCCTGGAGAACTAGGGCTAGATGAGGCTGGGCATTTAGATGCCCAGCAGCCCTAGTCTGTGAGGACGCTGCCATCATGGCTTGCCACTTTCCATATGGGTGGCATCATGATGGTGCAAGTGTCGCACAGCGCCCAAACAGTGCTGACAGGAAGTGATGTGATCGGGAAGGAGTGCATCATTGCCACACCATTTGGTGGCTGTGGGAATGATGCAGAGCAAACAGGGGCTGCCCATCTGTTGAGCCCCAGTATCTTACTAAATAAACCAGAACAAGATTTAAGATCTACAGGGAAGGACTTTCTCTTTAATTCACTACCTTCATAGGCACATTTAGTGAGGAGCTGGGAGAATGCTCTTCCCAGGCTGTGGAATGCTCTACCATAGAAACTCTAGTTAGCCCACTTTCTATTGGCAAGTGAAGACCATTTTAATTCTGGCAGGCCTTTGAGTTTTAAATTACATATATAGAAGTAGAAAGTGTGAAGTGATGTGCTGCATTTTATTTTTAATTATGTTATTAGTAATTACGTTTTAAATGTCTTTTAAAGTGTTTTAACATTTTAAAAAAATAATATTGTTATTTAATTGTTTTTTCAAGTTTTCTAAAAAAACATTTTAATTTTAACTTGTTTTAAACTTCTGTAAGCTACCTTGGATCACATCAGAGGAGAAAGGCAGCATAGAAATCCAATAAATAATAAATAAATGGGTAACAAGAGATTATTCTCCATTCAGATTGGCAAGTCAGAAGCTGAACAACAACCAGGTACATGCTCCCCCTCAAACACAAAGGGTCTAGCAGAGAAAGAAGCAAGATTAGTTAAAAAAACAACATACGAAGTAGCTTTGTATACAGATTACTTATACAGAATCAAATGCATGGTCTAATAGAGGAGACAGAGGGAAGGGAAATGGAATAGCTGCAGTTAGAATGATGCATGGATAAAGAGGGTATGGAAAAGCCAAGAAACAGGAGGTCAGCAAACCTGCAAACCAGCAATGCAAGGTTGCTAACTCACAGCTGCTACACCCTTTTTCATTTTATTCCAACTGTCATATGATTAATGTATGGATTAACATATGGCCACCCATAGTGCTAAGATGCCCCCCCCACCATTATTTTCCCCACATCTATTTGTTGTACGTCTTACAGATTGCCATACATAACGCCTACCCAAGTAAGTGTGCAAAGCAAATGTGCAAAGGATTGCCAAGAGATTTTGGAGGATGCCAAAAATATGCAGTGGCTTTCTTCACCAGCTTCATAATTAATGTTCGCATCATTTATCTTTTGTGGAGAGATTATTCTGACTAACGAGGTTCTGGGCCACTAATTCATTACAGTGCCTTGTCACTTCCTGCTCCTTCTTATTACCCAGAAATAGACTCATTAGTCAGAGTTCAATGACAGGAGAAATTGTGTCCTTTAATTTTATTCCCCCTTTCTCCCCTTTTCGGGGTCTGAATTTGTCCAAAACCAGCAGTTTTCCAAATGGCACTGGAGGGACAGGAGCTCAGCAAAAAAGCTGGGCTTTGGCACACTTGGTGCATCTGCACTGCACATGTTTAGCAATCTGATACTATTTTAACTGTTAAAGTGCTATCCTACAGAATCTTGGGATTCAGAGTATGGTGAGACACTTTAGATTTTCTACTTGAGAGCTCTAGTGTACTTCCCTGAACTTCAGCACTAGAACTTTCTAGCAGGGTATTCTATGGACTAAGCCAAACAACAAATCCCCAGATTCTGTAGGACAGAACCAAGGCAGTTCAAGTGGTATCAAACTGCTATTAATTGCATAGTGCAGATAACTCTCAGCCATGTGTGTGTGTGTGTGTGTGTGTCCTGTGTCTTCAAGTCACTTCCAACTTATGGTGACCCCAAGGAAAACCTATCATGGGATTTTCTTGGCAAGATTTATTCAGAGCAGGTTTGCCATTGCCTTTCCCTGAAGCTGAGAGTATGTGTCTCATCCAAGGTCATGCGGTGGGTTTCATGACCGAACTGGGAATCGAATCCTGGTCTCTAGAGACGTAGTCCAACACTCAAACTGCTATGCCAGTTTGGCATGCAAAAAGATGCCACGAGATAATGGATTCTCAAACTGGGTATATGTCTTGGTTTAATCACTCAACTTAATAAAGGATAACAACTGAAGATGAATAAACAGGATTCATAATGGATGCACTAAATTGGCAGAGTGCCCTTTGCTTTGCTTGTTTATTTATTTAATTTATATCCTCGCTTTGTCCTGACGCTGGGGCTCAGTAAGGTAGCACAGGGACAATGAATTAGAGTATCAGACCACAAGTTGAATACTACTTAAAATCCTGTTAAAAGGTGGAACACTCAATCAAGGTAGTGGAAGACCTGGGTAGTATCAACTGTGAAATCGTCTTTGGATCATAGAGTTCACCATCCATGTAAGTGTGGTATTTACTGACATCTGCCCAGTTTACAAAGCTATGAACCCCAAAAGATGCCATAATAGTCTGTTTCTGAACCACTTCTAACAAAGAGCCACCCAATTTAACCTTGCAGTAAATCTGAAGTATATTTGGAGCCACATTTCAGGACACACATCTATAAAAACACTTCAGTTTTTAAACATGGATAAGAACGGTACAATTTTGTTCAAGGGAATATCAGGCATATCTCTACACATAATAAATCTATTTTATACTTTGACACCAGCAGTTCAACCTTCCGTACTTGCAGATCTATCTATCTAGAGTGTTACCATCATAATTTTACGTTAGTATGATGTGCCAAATTTCCCCAACCATTTATGTGAATATTATCTCCTCACCTGAAAGTGACATTGCATGTGCTGGATGTTTATCACCAAAAGTGGGTATACATTTTTCTTATGGATAACTATTTTCTTAATAGCTCCTTTGCATATTATTTCAGAGAGAAGTGAATGCAAAATAGACACACTCATCATTATTTCCTATTCAGATTGTTGCCTGGTTTGCATTGCACACACTCAGAGCAATAACAATTCACCACAATTCTCCACCCAAATAATTATATTATTTGACCCAATTAATTGGGTATTGCTCATGTTCACTTTCCATTCAAGTTCCTGAACAGCTTAGTATTTCACACTGGGTCGATCCAGACTTAATCTCTGAAAAGGAGAACAGTGCTTGACCTGGGCATAAAAGAGCAGCGGATGGTGGAGCAAGAGAAATGCAGCACAGAATAGGGATAGAGGAGGTACAGGAATACATGGATACTCTAAATGAATTCACATCTCTGGGGCCAGATGAATTACATCCAAAGGTATTAAAAGAATGAAAAGAAGTAATTTCAAAATCATTGTCAATAATCTTTGAGAATTACTAAAGAATGGATGTTCCAGAAGATGTCCCCATCTTTAAAAAAAAAAAAAAAAAGGGGGGGGGGGAGAGATCCAAATAATTACTCTCCACTTTGCCTGGCATGAGTACCAGGGAAGATTCTAGAGCATATCATAAAACAAACAATCTGTAAGCACTTAGAAAATAATGCCATGATTACTAGAAATCCACATGGGTTTCTTAAAAAGCATGCCAGACCAATCTTCTCTCTCTCTCTCTCTCTCTCTCTCTCTCTCTGTTGGATAGAGTCATAAGCTTGGTAGATGAAGGGAATGCTGTGGATGTACCATATCTTGATTTCAGTAAGGGTCCCCTACGATATCGGAGATTTTCGCACAGCTAAAAAACCCAGCTTACCTTTCCCAGCTTGAATCCTCTTCCAGGATGCAGCCAGGTATTATAGCTTACATTTTGCCACTGATGCTGCCTCCCATCTAAAACCATCTAAGTCTTGGCTCCCAGCTGCACTCAGCCGTCTGATTTGCAAAGCCAGGAAGCTCCCAACTTTGCAAATTGGCCAGCTGAGTGCAGCTGGAAGCCAGGTTTTAGGTGGGTTTTAGGTGGGAGGTGACATTGGCAGCAAAGTGTGAGTAATAATACCTGGCTGCATCTTCCAAGAGGTTTCAAGCTAGGAAAGGTAAGCTGTGTTTTTAGCTGTTCGAAAAACTCCATCATTGCAGAAAAGCTAGTAAAATGTGGACTAGGCAGTGCAATAGTTAGGTTGATTTGTAATTGGTTGACAAACTGAATCCAAAAGGTCCTTTACTATGGTTCCTCCTCATCCTGGAAAGAAGTGACTAAAGGGGTGCCAGAGGGTTCTGTCCTAGATAAAGATTCAACATGACTTGTATGGTGACATAGAGAGCATACTTATCAAATTTGCAGATGACACTAAAGTAAGTAACTTGTTCCATCCATTTCAGGGGATCCGTTCTCTAGAAACCCATGACAGCTATTTGTAAGCCTAATGCTATATTCAGAGCACCTATCTATAGAGGCAAACTAATTGTATTAACTGTTTGGTAGGAAAAGAGTTAATATCCATGGATATTTACTACCTTTCTATCCTAGACTGACCCAGAACCAACAATGGACTGTATATGGGACTGACTCTAGAATTATCCCCTTGCCAGAGCTCAATAATGAAATTACATCTCTGTACTTTTATAATTCCTCTTATGTCCTCGTGCAGCTCTTTGCCTGTTGTCCAACTGGATCCCATTGTTTATTGCCATCCCCACCCAGTTCAATATTTTTGCCATCACTTACTGTCTCTCTGCTAAGGCTGATACACAGAACCATTGTGACGGAGAGCTGCTGACAATACAAATGGCCCACCTCCTCTAAAATCAGCAATCACTCTCAATGCCAGAGCAGAAATAAAATATGATTATGTTCACAAGACAAACCCTACTCCCACAAACAGGCAATATTGATTCAGAGTGGGGCGGGGAAGATGATTAATGGTTCCAAACCAAAGCTGATGGCATCTGAAGGGCAGACAAGATCAACAGATTGCCTATGGAGCAAAAGGAAGAATTTTCTGTTCCATTCACAAACCAAGTTCCATACATTCAAAGTAGAATGTTACTGGTAGCTCAGGGCCAGAGCTTACATTTGGCATGCATTGAGCCCAAGATTCAGTTCCCTGCTTTCTATAGTCACGGTGATCACAGAAAGCAAGACCCTTTAAGACATGGAAAACCCAAAACAAACAAACAAACAAACAAATAAATTTGGACTGATGTCACTTAGTATATGAAGGATTCGTGTATTATTGTGTCCCAAGCAATTCTGGTGTTCATAGAAAAGGTACATTTTTGACTAGCTCATTCCACAGTGTGACATCAGGTATATAGACAAAGGACTAAATTCTAGTGTCAGTCTTGACTAGACTCATTCGATCAGTGGGATTTGCCTATTCGATGTCTATCCCTGTCATTCAACACATGACAGGTCTACTCTAGTTGGGATTCATCAACAGGATGCCAGCCATTAACTGCCACTAACTTGCTAAAGAAAAAAAAAAGCAAAATGATACACTTACTAAGGGCACAATTTTAATTTGATATCGGAGGGGATTCCCCCCCCCCCTTTTCTCTCCCCCCCCCCCCCCCCACTGTATCTCCTAGAATCTCCCAACCAGCATGAGCCTTGGCCACAATGCTGGGTTTTTCTGGAAATTGTAGTCCAAACACATTACTTTCCAAAGCTTGGTCAAGTCTGGAAACTGTCTCTGTGGTCATGACTCCTGTTCTCAGAGCACTTGTTGTAAGACCTTTTTGTAACCAAAGATCAATTGAACTTTGCTCACTTGACATACTAGACATCTTTTCTACCTGGAAGATGAAATTGATCCCTTATCAACAGTGGATAACTAGCTTAGAAGGAAAAGCTATTGGCCTATTCGTCCCTGCAGGACTAACTGACCTTCAAGACACTCGGCTCACAAGATCTGCTGTCCCTTTTTATGGACAGTTTGAGTGACTGGCATCTGTATAAGATTTAATGTCATGACGACACAGACAGTGCTGATATCTGCCCCTGAAAATTACAAATCATAAAGCAAATTGGGTTTGCAACCTCAATATTAGAAGTAGAGCAAAGAAAGGAACTCTACATGTAAAGCACATATATATATATATATATATATATATATATATATGGGAGTTTTTTTAAAGGATCTTTTAGTGCTGTCTCCCATATGAATCTACTCTAAGTGAAATCTGACAATGCAAAACACACAGTCCAAGTAGTAATGCTAAGCAGAGCTTGCTGGAAACCATAACCACAGAACAAAGATCATTTCAAAAACGCACACATGCAACTCTTTTGCAGTCTCTCAGTAGGAGTGGGGGGGGAGTGTGTGGATTGTTTCCAATGGGCCTTATTATAATGTATTATGTGCAGGCTACAATATGAATTTGCCCAGTGTGTGATGCTATAACAGCAGAACCCACTGCAGCGCACAGGTGAACTGAAAAGGAGAGTTGGAATTATATATATATATATATATATACACACACACACACACACACACACACACACACACACACACACCACACACACACACACACACACACACACACACACACACACACTTTTTATATATAAAAAGAACTCAACTCAAAATATTGCAAGAATCAAGAGGCAGGAAGTGACTGCAACAGAATAAAGGTGTGGATGCTGAACTGTAGCGAAATTACCTCCCAAGACATCTGAGCTATAACAGTTCCTGGCCAACATGCAGTATCACAGCTACCTAGATGACACGGAGGTTGTCATTAATAGATCCACATGGGGCTCCATTATCTGTTGAAAGATCTATGGAAGAGGGGGGAAAAACAGAGAGCAAATGGATCACCACAGCTACAGCTGCAAGAATTTGGAGGTTCCTTATCTCCTCCTCAGATGAAAACAAAGTTTTACAGTAGGTCATGGGAATTTGAAGAAACTTATGGACATTATCAGACAAGGGAAATTGGAAGTATAATCCAATAGCAATCCGAATGTAATCATGGGGTTCAACGTTATTGCGTGATAGACTACCACACGCAATTTCGGGCAATGAGAAGTCAGTCTGAACGCAATCATGGGGTTTCACGTTATTGCATGAGAGGTGATCACATGCAATTTCAGGCAATGGCAAGCTATTTTTGGGCAATGGGAAGCCAGTTCGAATGCAATTCACATTCACGTACATTTGCTGAACTAGCGAGTTCATGTAAATGCATTCTGGCTGCACTTTCTTTTCATTCGAAATTAAGAGAAATTCCTCCCATGTGATAAACTCCTTATGTTACTAACACCTGCCCTGAATCCCATTTTGGTAGAAAGGTGGGATATAAATCCTTTAAATAAAGCAAACAAACCAAGTTCCTTAGTTTGGGACCTTGATACTCGAAGGACCATCTCTCCCTACATGAAGTTTGCTGCAGGGCCCCTCTGTGTCCTCATCAGTGAAATCAGTGGAATGGGACCTCCAGGGAATATGAAAGTTGCTCAAGGATGGCATGAAAGTTGGAGTGCCTGATCTCTTCTCCTTCTCCTCCTTCACTTCCTAAACATTTTCTGATCTGGAGGGGAAGAAAGGAGGGAGCTTGTAGACTCATGGATCTCTTATGCATAGGGTCTCCATAAGTCAAAGTCGACTTGACAGCAATTAACAACAAAATGTGTACACCTACATGCCTGTGTGTATTATGGTAGTGAGTACAACTACTCCAGGAGATGATGTCAGAAAGCAACTTTACAGGATTAAATACTCTTAAATTATACTGATTATTTCTTTTGATCAGGACAATGCTATTGGCCTTCCATAATGTAATTACAATAATCATATATTGTGATGGCTTGACAGGAGGGCAGAAAGAGGTGGGCAGGAATGGACTGGAAACAAAGACAGGGGTAATTAGAGAAGTAAAAGTAAAAATAAAACCTGCATTTCTACTTTTGCACATTCCCTGAGAAAAGAACGGAGGTGAGATTAGGGGGGGAAATCTCATTAAAAGATCATTATGCTTTATGTGAAATGCTTCAGAGCATTTTGTTTTGGATTTTGGATTTTTGGGGGACTTTGTAATACATGTATTTGCACATACGTAACGAGATATATTGGAGATGGGACCCAAGTCTAAACCCAAATTTTATTTATGCTTCAAATATGCACAAATCCTGAAGGTATTTTTATTTAATTTTTAAATTTCTAATATTTTTAATAATTTTGTGCATGAAGTAAAGTTTGTGTACAGTACATTGAATCATCAGAAAGCAAAGGTGTCACTGTTTTAGCCATCCATGAAAAAAGATGTTTTTGGTTTTGATGTATTTTGAATATCAGAATTCTGGATAAGTGTCACTCTATCTGCATTATATATATATATATATATATATATATATAGAGAGAGAGAGAGAGAGAGAGAGAGAGAGAGAGACTAGAAGGTTCAGCTATAGAGATGGTTGAGGAAGGCTTCTGCGGGATTTGAAGCCATTAAGTCCTGATGTACAGCACAGATACCATCACAGTATAGGGTCTTATTCAGAATTTACCAAGTTTAAACTATTTTTGGACTTCAATAAAACTAATTTCCTTATTATAGTTTAACTCTGGAGCATACTTTGGTGTATCGACCCATCACTAATGATGAGTAACACTAATGCTAAATAAAATGTTTCCCAGACATGGTGTCTGTAACCCTGACAAGGTCACAGTACAAGATGGAAGAGTCACTGCTGCCCTATTACATAGGCCACTGAAGTTGAAGAAACAGTAACTTCTGTAAGTTATCTAGAGTCAATTCTCCTCCTGTGGATCATAGAATCATAGAATAATAGAGTTGGAAGAGACCGCAAGGGCCATCCAGTCCAACCCCATTCTGCCATGCAGGAAATCCAAATCAAAGCATCCCCGACAGATGGCCATCCAGCCTCTGTTTAAAGACCTCCAAGGAGGGAGATTCCACTACACTCTGAGGGAGTGTGTTCCACTGTTGGAAAGCCCTTACTCTCAGGAAGTTCTTCCAAATGTTGAGGTGGAATCACTTTTCCTGGAGCTTGCATCCATTGTTCCGGGTCCTAGTCTTTGCAGCAGCAGAAAACAAGCTTGCTGCCTCCTCAATATGGCATCCCTTCAAATATTTAAACAGGGCTATCGTATCACCTCCAGGCTAAACATTCCTAGCTCGCTGAGTCGTTTCTCGTAGGGCATAGCTTCCAGACCCTTCACCATTTTAGTAGCTCTCCTTTGGACATGCTCCAGTTTCTCCACATCCTTTTTAAATTGTGGTGCCCAGAACGTGACACAATATTCCAGGTGGGGCCTGAACAGAGCAGAATATAGTGGCATTATTACTTCCCTTGATCTAGACACTATACTTTTATTGATGCAGCCTAAAATTGCATTGGCCTTTTTAGCTGCTGCGTCGCATTGTTGACTCATGTTCAACTTGTGGTCTACTTGGACTCCCAGATCCCTTTCACATGGTTCAGTTGAAAAAAAAATTATACAGTAAAGGTTTGGCTTTGCAGAACACCTGTGCTTCTCTCCTACCTTGTGTGTGCCCATGTGTGTACAAAATGTATGTAAAGCTGCAGAATACATAAAAGATGCCCATTAAGTCAATGTCAAATGGATAGTTAACTCTTGTTTGCAGGTGATCCAGAGACAGCATAGATTTGTATCCTCACAGGCAGCTCATTCATTGTTTTACACAATAACCTATTTGGGAGTCTTTTAGACATTTCTTATCCAGATATTTTACTCCCTGTGAGAGTTAGGAAACTTAGAATGCTCATGCAAATTTGTTGCTTTTTTGCATGTCTCTCTGGGCATTTGGTTACAGCATGTATTCATGTCATTTCCTGTTTGCTGGTCTGGAGATTATCGCACCCAGGAATCCTGGTGAGAGAGACGCGGGATGTAAAAGATGAAAACAGATGTTATTGCATTTACCCATGTCATTCTGCTTTGATCTAGTGCAGGCCACCATGCCTTTCTCCTCAAATGATCTTTCCCAAACTTTGTGCCATGGATCCTTCCTTTCCTCTATTACCCACACTCTCCGTTTGAGATACAATGGATAAAGTCTCTGCAGCTAGTTTCAGTTAATTGCCTGTGACACTTCTCAAGGGATGGGAAGAGATCCAAGAAAGTATCCATGTGCACAGCTGCCCCTTGCCACATTTATGTGTTGGAAGCCCCCCAGGGCAATGCTGAATGGCAGGCTCTCCTCTCTAATCAGTACAAGGCAGGGATACTGTCTAACTTCTCTCTACCAAAGGGTATCTGCTATTAACAGCCAATAGTTCCTTTCAACAGAGCCAGAAAATTGTCTTAATGGTTGTCTCAAATGTACACCATTTTTTCCTCTTGCAATTCAGCTTCCTTCCATAACACTTCAGCTTCCTGCCCTCCGGCTGGTGTTTACCCTGACATTCCTACACAATACAGAGATGCTGCTGCTGCTGCTGCTGAAGTTTTTCCTAAGACATAACTGTCTTAGATTCAGCTCCAAAGAGGAGGGATTTTACCAGAGCACACATGGAAGGGGCAGAACAAACATGGCCAGAAAACACTTGCACAAGAGAACCACTGCAGCCCAAACACCAGGAATACTTGAGGTGGATGGGTTATGGAGACTGATGTTTGATGCATGGTAGGAGCAATCTGTAGAAAGCCAATGCCTAGGTGGATTTAAACTAGTCAAAATATTCATCCTCTCCCCCTCACCTCAGAAACTCACTTTGCCTGCAAATCCATGCTTTTATAGTCTATCAAAACAATTCATGTGAGAGGGAGCTAGGAGTTCTAGTAGACCACATGTTGAATATGAGTCAACAGTGTGATGGAGCAGCTAAAAAAGCCAATGCGATTCTAGGCTGCATTAAGAGTGTGGAGTGTGGTTTGAGTCTTCTTCTTTTGAAGTTTTTCAAACAGAGGCAGGATGGCCATCTGTCAGGGGTGCTTTGATGGTGTATTCTTGCATGGCAGGGTGTTGGACTGGATGGCCTTTGTGGTCTCTTCCAGTTCTATGATTCTATGATTCATTTGAGATGTGGTGCTGGAAATGAATCATGGAATCATCGAGTTGGAAGAAACCTCAAGAGCCATCAACTCCAACCCCTTGCAGTGCAGGAATAATACCATGGAAAGCCAAAAGGATAAACAAATGGGTTCTTGAACAGAACAAGCTTGAAATCTCTCTGGAAGGCAAGATGATCAAACTGAGGCTGTTGTACTTTAGCTACATCATGAGAAGGCAGGACTCATTAGAAAAGACTACAATGCTAGGAAAAGTGAAAGGATGTGGAAAGAGAGAAAGACTGCACTCTAGATGGATAGACTCAATTAGGGAGGTCACAGATACGAATTTACAGGATCTAAGCAGAGCAGTGGAGGACAAAGAATCTTGGAGATGTCTTATCCACAGGGTTGCCATGAGACAAAGATGACTCAAAGGCAGTTAACACAAGAACAATATAATCACCTTGGATAGCTCTTTGTATGTGTGACCTAAACTATTATATGCAAAAGGATCTTGCAGCACCTTTGAGACTGAAATAAGGAGCCCTGGTGGTGCAATGGTTAAATGCCTGTACTGCAGCCACTCACTCACAGTTCAATACCAGTGAAGGGTTCAAGCTTGACTCAGGCTTGCATCTTTCCAAAGTCATTAAAATTGGTACCCAGATTGTTGGGGGCAATTAGCTTACACTTTGTAAACCACTTAGGGAGTGCTTAAGTGCACTGATAAGTGGTATAGAAATTACTTGCTATTGCTATAAGTTGTAGCATGAGCTTTTGTAGACTCACTCTACTTCCTCAAGTGCAGGGAGTGAGGAAATAGACTGAGTTTATGAAGTTCATGCTACAGCTTGTTCCAAACAAAGTCTCAAAGGTGCTGCAAAATCCTTTTGCATACTGATATTCCAGACTAACATGGCTATGTGTCTGAATTTTGACCTAAACTTTTAAAATGTTTTAGCTCTCTACTACATTGAGGTCACCAGCTGCCACCATCTGAGCCTAAAAATGCCCAAATAGTAAATGATTCTAGGCCCTGCCTGCCAGCCCATGCTGTAGACTCCGATGAAGTCTTCTCCCATCTCAGGTAGAATTTGGAACTCAAGCAATAGCAAGCTCCCTTCAACAGTTCATTACTATTGCTTTACTCACTTGAAAATAGACCAAATAAAAACCTGGAAGCCATGGAGCAGGCTTTCTGCTCAACAAGCAAACACTCAAATCCCATCTGTGTCCATAAAGAATTAAAGTGCTGGGTTTTTTGTTTTTGTTTTTTACAGTCATCCAAATGGCTCCGTATAAACCTGACATCTTGATAGTCCCTATTATTCTCTCTCAGCCACTGTTGATCCTTAAAAAAGGGACAAAACTCATCTCCAGGCCTCCTGCATTCTCCATCAATGCAGCTGCACCTGGCTGGGAATGACCTCTGGGAAAACATTGCCACAGGCTTCATTCCACTTTACCACCAACTGTGGGAGAGGAACACAATTTATATTACAATTTTGTGAGCAAGTTGTGTGATGGTAGACATAACCAAACTGTTATCTGTTGGTTCCTCAGCTAGATAGAGTACAAGGGGCTGCATGGTTTGCTAAAGCAAAAACCAACACTGCAATCACAACAGCAGAACTTTAAACCAAGGTTTCCCCCCTTCCCCCATGTGAGAAATTAAAACATGTTCGGTGGCAGAGTTAACAGCGCCTCTAAGTAGCAGCCCAACTTGTTAATAGAGATAAGGCTTTAA
This sequence comes from Sceloporus undulatus, assembly GCF_019175285.1. Classification (NCBI taxonomy): domain Eukaryota; kingdom Metazoa; phylum Chordata; class Lepidosauria; order Squamata; family Phrynosomatidae; genus Sceloporus; species Sceloporus undulatus. The sequence goes on from NC_056527.1 coordinate 140,062,555, forward strand.
AAGAGCATTGGAATGGAAGAATGAACCAGTGTACTGGATAATTTTTTCTCCTGCATGAAATTGTTAAATCACACAGAACAGATATTTAGGATCAAAATGTAGGTAAAACTAAATAGGATGCTAAATGCATGGCTAGCTCTAAAATAATCTGTTTCTTGTCTTCCACAAATTTAGAAGACCTATCCATGTCTTGGTGTCAAGTCATGCAGCATTTGGGCCTCTTTGTAGACCAAAATACACATCCGAAATATTCACTGCAATTTAAAATAGCTTGATCGCAGAACCAAATGGGGTGTGATATCTTATGGGACCCAAACACAGAATGGAGTAAGGTTTTTAGACCCAGTCTACCAGTTTCCCCAGGCACCTCACAAACACAAACAGATCAAATTTCTTCCCATCCCTCAGAATGGATGTTTATGAGTCAATTTGGACTAAACATGGTAGGTATACTTACACTGAAATCCTAAACTTTTATTTTCAAGTTCATAACTGATTGGCAAAGTTCAATGTCTTCTTTCCCCATTCAAAAATGACTATTGCTCATCATTTTATAGGACTTGTTATGAAAATTAATTTTAACCAATTTTTGTTTCACTGAAACCATAGGCAAAAATCATCAACATGAATCCAGGCAACACCAGGCAAATTCTCCAGTGATTTTATAATCAAAAATTTAAATGCAAATAATAACAGTAATAATGATGATGGTGATGATAATGGTAATGATGATAATGTAGTTAAAATACAGGTAATTTCTAACCAATTTTAAGGAGGAAAAAGCAGAGCAAGTCTATGACTTTGCTCTCAGCAGCAGCCATGCATTCTGTTTCAAACCTAATTTGATTTCTTGCCTCTACAGTCCACATTTTTCTTGCTTTTCTAATAGTTTAAAAGAAACAGCCAAGGAAAATAAGAATCTAATCAATGCAAGTGAAACGGAGTTTCAACCCAACAGGAGTAAGAAAATATAAATCAACAACAATTTAAAGTGGCATCATATAATAAAAATAATAATCACACATTGGCTGTAAATGATCAGTTCCAGAAAGTTTCTATCCATCTTTCATTGTCCACATTCCAGCTCCCTTTGATGAAACTAGCATTTGCTTGATCATTTGGGTATACTCCAAGCCAGGTTCACCTTGTCCTCAATCAATTTCTGCAACGATAGTTATCGTAATGTGACACATTTTCCCATCCCTCACATGTTCAAACACATTGACAGGCTGCTGTTTTGGTGTAATTGCATCGAATCAAAGCGACCACGAAAATGGAAGAAATAGCAGAGATAAACTTTGATTTTTAAAAAGTAGTTGGAGGCAGCAATTCTTAATCTCTTACTATTGTGGGCTATGGCAGCCTGTTTTTGTAAGCTACCATGTTGGAAGATTTATGAAAGTCCTCCCTACTGAATCTGTTTATTGTACTCTCAGTTCAGCTATACTGAACTATCTGTTCTCTGCATCAGTAGTGCTCCATATCACGCCAATATAACTAGATTCCTGCATTGTCCATATCACAGAAATATGCACAATGCTGTTATTTGGGACCAAACACTTGATCTTCTGCATTATCCTATGTCTTCAATACAATGACACTGGAGCAGCCAAGTTTTAATCTCCAACTGGTCATTGTTTCTTCTGGAAAACACTTTCACTATTTCGTTTCCATCGTTTTCATCATGCAGGGAATTGCTAATATACTACACAATACAGATTTAATAATCACCAAGTCAAGCAGAACAGGTTTAAAAAGTACATTTTCCTCATGTTATTCTAATTTTTTTTGGACAGCTTAGGCAGGTTACAGAGCTAAGGAAGAACATGACAGTCTTGAAGAATCGCAACAATTTCACCTTTTAACATGCAAACCCCAAAACAGAAGCCATGGAATCCTACATAAATAAGCTAGCTACCACCATTCATCAAAACATTCACCCCATAGTGCTGCAAACTCTCTTTGACACTAAGCTGTTTTCCAAGCTTACCATCGTACTTTCATCATTCAGAAACATATATATTTGGCCATGCTTACAGTTGACTTACTGATATCAAAAACCTAAGTCAGTCATTGATAACTTAAGCTCACCTTATTTCAATGAGTCTTTTCCATGCATGACCATAGTAAAACAACCCACTGTTTAGTCAGCCACATACAATCTGTAGTTGCTTTCGCGCCTTGTGGCAATTTCAGTTTTACCGTCATAACTTCTCTATGTAGCATGTTCATAAGGAAACCACAGCCACTGTCGCACATCATTATTTAAAGCTTTTTAAAAAAGAAATGAGCAAAAGAGAAGTTGGAAAGATGGATGGATGGATGGATGGATGGAGATAGATAGATAGATAGATAGATAGATAGATAGATAGATAGATAGATAGATAGATAGATAGATAGATAGAATTCCCAGCATTATTAACACGTGTGTAAAAATGTAACAAAAAGATAAAATAACATCGTATAACATATTATCCATAAAGAATGATCTCCTCTCCATATCCCAGAGTTTCTACATCACACACTTTCCGATTCCCCTCCATTCACCCTTCCCAGCTTCCATGGAGAATATCAAAACAACCAAGCTACACCATTCCTGAAATCCATCTTCAACTTTTTTTTTTTTTCAAATGACATGAACTATATGAAAGGTGCTTCTTGAAAGTGCACTACTCTCCTTCTCAACATCTCTTTCAAAAGCCCTTTTTCAAAGGAATCGTGGCTGCAGCAAAGTCTCCGCTAAGTTGGTGCCTACCTGAACAGTCCTCGGCAGAGCCACCTTTATCTCAAAGCCATCCTCTCTGCTTTGCTTTACTTTTTTCATGGCAAATCTCTCATGTTGCCACTTAAAAAACAACAGCTCCCACACAATTCTGCTGTAGGGATGAGCAGAAGAAAATGACACTTACCTGAAACAGAAAAAAGGGAGAAGGGGAAGAGAAACAAAGCAAAGAATTACATTGAGCTCCTTTGAAATCAGGTCAACATTACGCTTTAAAACAGCAACAATGATGCCCATTTTCCCTATATTCCTCTCTCCCCTCCACTCTTCAGTGCTCCTCTTTACTCTTCAAAACTCATTTCCCGGGGCCAAACATTTCCTTCATTATACCACTTTTGTTTTCAATGTACCAACACTATTCGTGTGCACCCCCAGAGAGAAGAGGCCAAAAAGGAAAGAGACAGAGAGGTGAAGAAACGTACTTCAGAAACTAAAATACAAAACCAGTTGGGAGCTTGCTATGCAGAGGAGACAAATGGAAAGATGATCTGCATTTGTTTGGCTGAACACAGAGGAGACTTTTTTCACACACCTGAGGTAGCAAGGAGTGGGCAAAAGACCAACTGGGTTCAAGTCACTGGTTATTTGAGAAAGGGAATGGGATAGAGCGGATGAGAGAGAAAGATAGAATTTCTGAGGCCAAAAGGCAGAACTTTTCAAGACATCGGGACTGCTATGACCACATGTGATCACCCACAGAAGACCACTGACAAGGAATCCCATGCTTTTGTGTTCTGCTGAGCATTGTACAAAGAGTCTTCAAGGAATGGCTGACTAGACATTTGTTGAAGAGCTTCTACTCTGGATTTCATGCAATGAGTAGGAGCTTGGAGTGGATGGCTACAAGATCTCCTTCCCCACTGAGATTCTGCGAATGGATGATTTTTCAAGCACCTGTCATGTAAAACTTTGTTTGGCTTATTGGTACATCTGTAATGCAGGGCTGGTGTTTGGAGAAGGAATATTAAGGTTAATACCTCTAAACAGGGTTGGATGGAAGTTTTTGTGTGATCTGTCCCTTCATGGAAGGAAGGTATTAATATTAGTATCCTGCTTTCCCGCAAAAGTGGGGCTCACACTTTTAAAGAACAATACAATGAAAAACATATCAAAAATAAACATTAAAGTACATTAAACTAGTTTATAGTGTTAAACAATTCACACCTAAAGTTAAAGAATAAAATGTAATTGAAAATATCAAAAAACTCTTTAACATTCAGTAGAAAAAATGGCCCCCAACCTTTGGTCCTCCATTTGTTTTGGACTTCAGATCCTAGAAGCCCCAGCCATCTTGGCAAACAGTCAGGAATTCTGGGAGTCAAAGTCCAAAACATCTGGAGGAGCCAAGGTTGGGAACCACTGTGTTCCAACAATGAAGCATTCCCAAGCAGTGGCATCACTAAGGGGTGCTGGTAGTGCAGTCTGCACCAGGTGACATCCCAGAGGGAGATGACACCAAGTCTGGCTGTCTGCCCGCTGCAGATGTTGCTGCTATGTGGTGGTGGGTACATGCCTTCACCAGCCTCCCTGCTGCCCTGGCTCCCTTTACTGAGGGAGCCAGAGCAATGGGGAAGAAGGTGAGTGCAGCAGATGCACTCCCTGAGGACAAACAAGAAACCCCACTCTTGGTCTGTGCCTTCCAGCAGCCCTTTCTGGGTGTTGCTGGGCAATGGCTGGTCACCCAGCTGGGGGACAAGTGAGTGAGGTGGTGATGAGGAAGAGGGCACCATACTGGTTGACACTGATGCCATTTGACCGCTAGCCTATTATTTAAAAACTATCTGCTTTAAAACCATGTCAGAATAAAAAAGTTTTAGCCTGCCAACAGAAAGACTACAAGGAGAAGGGAAGGGAGTTCCAGAGTCTAGGGGCAGCCACTGAAAGGATCCTCACTTATGCCCCCCACAGTCATGCTTGCAATGTGGATGGAACTGTGTGAAGGGCTTCTCCTAATATCTTAGAGTCCAGGTCAACTCAAGCAAGGACATACAATTAGCTAAATAGCCTGATCCTGAGCCATATATGAAGCTACCTTAGAGTGAACGAAAACAGAGGTTCACCTGGCCCAGTATTGTAGACTAAATCTACGACTGGCTCTCCAAGTCCTCAGTCAAAAGCCTTTCTTACTTTCTTGCTACCTGTCATTCTTTCAAGTGGAGATGTTAAGGACTGAATGAGCAACCATATTTTCTACTAAGGGAATTGTGCACAGTCCTTCCTCAGTCCCACAGTCTTACTCACATCACTTTACCCCTGAATGCCAAAGGAACAGTGGATGAATTGTGACCTCTGTGCCTCAGATAAGTGGACCTTGTCAAACCTTTGTGAGTCCTGTAGGCTGCTGTCACAAGCCATGGCCATTCAGATTTTCATCATTTATTATTATTATTAACCTTTATTTATAAAGTGCTGTACATTTACACAGCGCTGTACATATAATCTTTGTAATTAGACGGTTCCCTGCCCTCAGGCTTACAATCTAAAAAGACACAACACAAAAGGAGAAGGGAGTGGTGGTGGGGAAGGGGATCAGGTCCAGCAGTTCTTCTCAGCATTTAAAGAAACGCTTGCTTTTATGGGGGTCATATGGTGGAGAGGAAGTCAATTTTCTTTACTTCTCATCACCAAAGTGTACTCCAAGATAAAGCTTAAACATCCAACCTTTGTGAGATGGGGAAAAGATCATGTCCCAATCTACAGAAAAATGAAGCCCACACAGCAGAGTTGCATTTAGCAATTTGCCCAAGGCCACAGAGGAAATCTGGTGGATGACAAGGCTATGCAGCATCATTAGTGCCTTCTTCATATACCAATACTCTGACCTTATCTAACACAGAATTCATTGCTGGTTAGGCACGGTGCAGTTGTAATGGGCTGAAATGATGGATGAGATTTCTCCCCAGAGGCTTTTTGGAAGCATAAAAGGTTTCCCTTGCCCCAGTGTAGTTTATTTGCTCTGGACTGTCTCATAAGAATGGGATTCTTACCAAGGATTTGCTGGTCAACATCCATCCCACTGCTAAACCAGTGTTGATATACATCTTGATCTGTCCTAGCCACATTTTGGAAAAGAAGAGAAGGAGCAAAATGCATGGATGGGCCCTTGGACTTCAAATTCCTTGTTTCTTGCATTTGTTAGATCTTACAGCAGAAATATAATGAAAGGGACTCCTATTTGATATGCAGTGCTAGTTCATAGCACTGCAAAACTAAAGTCTGTTTCTGTGAATTACTGGCTGCTCTTTATAGGACTATCATAAAACCAAGCATGGTGACAGGCCTACTGCTCCTAATCAGTTTCAACTGAAGAGGTTCTCTTGCCCTCTTTTTTAAATAACAGAAGCTGTTTTTAAAAGGAGATTAACTCTCTGTCTCCCATTTCTGTGCAAGGCATTAGAACTGCAAGAGCTTCCAATAAGTGAATTGGTTCTGATTCTGTTAACTAACAGTTTGCATTTTGAGAGGTTTGGGAGACAATCCGTAGGAGGATAGGGAAGAAGTGAAGGAGAAGGGACACCAGAGATAACTGTGGTTGTGGGAGGATGCTATCAATAAATGTTTTGTTTTGGGTTTTTTTTTCCCCCTGAAAAATACTGCCATTCGTTTCTTATTGAGGAAAGGGCCATCAGAAATGTCAACTTTTCAGATTAGAAGCAACCAAGGGTTCTTGCGTTTTGCATGACTAAGGGAATTTCGCAAGAGTAGCTGCTTCAAAAAATGCAAGACTATGGCTAAGATCCTACAATTAGCTGACAAAAGCGTAACATTCTGCCAGAGCAGTTTTGCCAGTTCCTTCTGATCCTATTGAAGGTGGGAAAGCATGTTCTCTACAGTGGCTAGAGAAAGCTGGAGTCAGTAGACATCATGGAAAGTGACGGCTTCTCTGATCACCTATCTATAAAACTAAAGATGGCCACTATCCTGGTCCTCAAACTCTTCCCTGCCAACTACACATCCATAGGATGTGCACTCTTGTAAGGTAAAAGGTTGACTCCACTCCCAGAACATAAGCCCTCAATAGATTCACAAAAGTTTTATTCAGTAAGCAGAGTAGATTACAGGACATTGTTGCTGTCGGGACTGAAAATTGATACACAGTATACTTAAACAATTCATCTCTTACAAAACCCCAAATTAAGACATACTGTCTTCCCAGGTCTCTCCGCTTTTTCCCCATCCCCAAGTTCCAGCTTTCCCACAAGAAATACCTTGGTGATTTACAGCACATACTTCCTCCCCACACATCTGCCCTTCATCCTAGGCCACAACTGGCACACATTTTTCTCTATTTCCAGCATCAGTAACATAACCCACCATCCTGTATTAACTCATATATACTCAAACACAGCAATTAAGTTTGACAGAACCATATTTGGACTATGATCCTGACAGCTTTTCCTCTGCAAATGCAACCTTCTTCCACTGGTTTACTGAATAGTGACTACTTCCTTCTGGTCCCTCCGTAAAGTGAGAAGCTGCCATAACTCCGAGTTACATCTGTGCATATCACTACCTGGATCCCAGAAATTCATTGGCTCATGTTGCTCCTTTTGTTTCAGAAGAACAAGATTAGAGTTCCTGGAATTTGGCATCTATAGTTTTATTGCATTAATTTGAAAGTCATGTGTTAACTAGAACCAGGCTGATATTTTCCAGTTTCCTTTTCAAATAAAACTAGTAATGTTGGTGGAGGCAGAAATATTTCTAAAAATACATATTGCTTGTGTAAATGTTTGCCTTTTAAATCCTGTTTGGGGTGCTTGTTTATATCAGCTGTCAGCTTTCCTCACCATCTTCAGTGATTTATCTGGCATCCTAAGCAATCAGCAACTCACACAGTGGACCCAGAAACATCACAGCATTGTGTAGTGAGTCTGTTTTGTTTGTGCTACTTGTGGCAGTGAAAGTAATGAGGGCGACCAAGCAAATGAATACATCTCATTTGTCCATTTCACTTTCTGTTTGGTTCATGAACTTATGGTTTCAATAATGACACTGAGAGTAAAGCCCAATTTGAACAAAGTGTTGGAAAATGCCAAAATAAGGAAGCACGTTTAGGGAAGGATCACTGAAACTTTGGCAAAACCATATGTCTCCATTCTAATTCCTATTAAGATTGGTTGGTTGGTTGGACTATCTACTGTCTTTTTGCAAGACTGGATCTCAAGGTTGCTTGCGTAAGCTACAATAGATGCAACACAGTGGACACATGTGTAGACAGCCACCTGGTGTCACTATGGAGTGCTCTGGGGTGACTTGGAGGGGGATCAAAGCAAAAGGAATTATTTTAAACCAATTTAAGGCTGATATTACATGGACATTGTGCAGAACTGGCCTTATGGCATGAAGACTGGCTCCACACTTGAATCAGAGTATGGCCCTGCATCATGAAGACAGGGCACCATGAGGATGGAGTGAGACTGTTTTATTTGGCCTATGTACATGAGCCCCTTGTCTCAATGACCAATATATCCCTATCTTTGACCACCTAACAATGGTGGGGTACACACCGCCAGAAAGAGGTGCCTCCCTGGTGCCTCTCTTTGCTCCACAGGAGCACTGCAGCAACCAAATTGTGTGGCAATCCTGCGGAGTAAAAAAGGAGTGCCCAGAAGCGGCTCCTTTTTGCAGTACCGCTGCAATGCCACAAAGCGCCAGAGATGGCGTGGTGACATCGCAGCTGTGCCACCGTTTGGAGGCAGCGCAGCCGCAACATCACCGTTATGCGCTGCATCTGGTGGGCGTACCGCAGCTGCGGTGCCCTCATCATGTGCAAGGGTTGCCAGGCGTGTGGGCACTCCGCCCACCAGGCAACCCTCACACATGACGAGGGCGCCTCAAAGGCCCATCTATTCTGGGCCAAAATAACTCTTCCATTACCCAAGACAGAATCCAGATCTAAAGATACTACTGACCTACCCTTCAGCACTCTTTGTTCTTATATGCCTGGTGCTTTAGTTTCTGAGGAAAATTCTCTTCTCTTTTTTATCATTATTTTTTCTCAGACTTCTATTTCAAACCATTATTCCCTAGAGGAGAGCTTTTACTTTCCCCTCATTGCCTCATATTGAGTTTTTCTGTGTATTAGATTTTTCCCCCTCCCTCCTTTTTTTGCAGTGAGCATATTTATTGATTTTCACATCGGGCAAAGCAACACGTTATGCACCTGTGGGGAATCTCCATTTCTAAAAGCCAGAAGGCTCCTGCCAGCCCATTGTGCAAAAGAAAGGAGAATTAAAAGACAGAGAGAAAAAAGAAGAAACAGCGGGTCTCCATCACATCTCCCACCAAGCAAGGGGACACAAGCACAATTTACAAGGCAGCACGACATTCCTTTTCACTCGCCACTGATGTGTTATTTGAAATGCCAGACACACCAGCTTAAGTATGCAAACAAACAAAAGCTTGCCAATAAATCCTGGCCAGTTGCAGCTCATGCTGCAGTGCTGGTATTTCAAATCTGACAAGATGGGCTGAGAATCTGTTCCCCTCCTATTGCTTCAAGATGAAACCTTCTCCTTGCCTCCCCCACTCCCTGACATACTGCTAATACTGCCATTCAACAACTACTTAATCATTTGAAGCAAAAGAGAGTCTTAGGGCACCTTAAATACTAACCCATTTCACGATTACATAAGCTTTGATGGGCACTGACCATAGAAATGGTCACACAATTTAAAAAATTGACTTATAGCTGCCAAATTCAATTCAAATTTGGGATACATCCAGATACTATCACACACCTTTTTGCCACCAACGCCGCCAGGTGGGTGCATCCCAGGTAACATCTGGTTAGAATACGAGTTCAGCCGGACTCTTCCCGGCTTTACAAATCGGCCGGCTGAACTCAGATTCTAGCTGAATGTTATCCAGGATGGACCCACATGACAACATTGGTGGCAAAAATGCGTGTGATATATCCGTATGAATCCCAAATTCAAATTGAATTTGGCACTGGTAAATCGGTTTTTTAAAATGTGCGATAATCTCCTATAATAAGTGATGCATGAAAGCATTACTTCAGCCTTAGAGTTACCAGATCTCTGAGATTTTCTGAGTCATCCTCAGGAAGGAGCAAGGAGGGCACAAATTATCCCATTTTCAACTCCAGTGAAGAGGAAAGGGTTGCACGCAAATCTCCAGCTTGACTAGTAGAGCAGCAGCTTGAGACAATTCATAAGGATGTGTTGCTGCAACTTGCAGAGAGACTATGTACAGTATTTATCGTTAGCTTCTACTCTCCCACCCAGTTGCTGTTGTATGAGGGATCACCCTCCACTCTGCTCTGCATCTAGCTTTTGTTTAGAAGCAAGTTGGCTGGGTTAAATGGTGGTAGGTCTAGGGGTTGATTTTTTAACTCTATTGTAATTTGTTGTATTTTATTGTTGTAACCCGCCCGGATTCTTCGTGATTGGGTGGGCTAGAAATAAATCTATTATTATATTATTATATTATTATTTATCTGGTCTCCTTAAGTCAGTGAGAATTGATGTGAGAACAGCCCCTTTCTAAGACTTCTCCCTTACATTCCAAACAGGAAAATATGGTTTGTGTATATGTATGTGTGTTTCAGAAGGAAGCTATGAGCAACAGTGTTGGGTCCTTAAGACATAACACTTAATGACATCTCTAGGAGTTTTCTCTTGGCCTCAGATTTGGCCTGAAAATATCAGGGTCTTGGAATTGCAAACCCTACTCAATGCCAACACCTACATTAGGTTAAGGACGTCTGATGGGAGTAGATTCTATTGGGTACATCACCAATGGAGTCAGAAGAAGATGTGCTTGTTTAGGGTTCTCAGATTTCATATCCTAGCCTTTCTTGGTGGCTGGCTACACATTACAGGCTGAGCAGGATATGGGATCCCACCTGCATGAAGGAAATTCTGCTCCCAACCCTCTCTGCCCCCATGACTCCTGTGGGAAAGAAAGAGATTCCAGAGACTTGCTGTTCAGGGAGCTCCTAATATATTCATCCACAGCCTTTCTAGTAGCAAGGAAGGCCGATGGATAGGATAGGGTGGGCAACGTTAGGTGGCCATTGGTGTGGTGGGTGAGGAGAAGAAATGGGGAAGGTTAGCAGTGCTTGAAACACCCTGGAGCCTGGCTTGGTTGTAGGCAGGAGGACTTTCCCTTCTTTGCCTCCACAATCATGTTGTTTTACTTGACAACTTCAAAAGCAACTCTCAAGGAGGCTGGCTTCTTTTCCTGAACAACACTATGCATGATATCTCTACAAAATAAATTTCTTGTCTAAACAAAGCATGGGTGTTCATCTGTTTGTCTTCATCATTTCTGGTGTGGATCATTACTCTCCTCAAACAGACATGTATTCAACATTTTTATGGTGAGGATGAGATTGGGAGAGAGTGTGCACATAACAAGCTTGATGCTCCAGAACTCCCCAACAAGTGTATTCAGAAGGACATTTGTGGATGCTGTGGTCTGCTTTGGATAGACGGTGAAGCCAAAAATGCTTTTCGTTAACAGTATTTTATTTGGGATCGGGTCATCTTAAAAGAAAACACAATTCTGCTTTTGTTTTTCATTTTAGGATTGATTTATTACAAATGATTTTAGCTGCCTTGAACATCTGACATGAAAAAAGAGGGATATAAATTGTGGGAATTTTAGGAGGGAGGGACTGCTATGATCTGCCTTCTTTTTCACAAATTGCTAGGAGGTATCACAGGTCAAGTAGCACTGCAGCAGCAATACCAACCAAAGTAAAAGAAATATATTAACTTCCCTTGTTTGAAGTTTTTTGAAACTCCGGTCCTGACTTTTATTTTATATTTCAGACTTCAAAACAGGTAGGGAGGTAAATGGCAAGACCAAGGCCATTCCATACAACAGTGGCAAAGATAGGAGCTGCTTAAGCCAATTGTCTGCTTTTAGAATGCTAGGCCATGAACATTCCCTAGCTTTGCCATCCTCCCAGAATCGATTTATGTTTCATGTTCAACACCAGCCTCTTGCTTCGTGATGTGAGAGTGTGTGCTGTTCACCTTCAAATCATTTCCAACTTATCATGATCCTAAGGCAACCCCATCAAAGGGTTTTCTTGGCAAGCTTCATCAGAAGGGGGTTGCCGTTGCCATACCTTGAGGCTGAGAGAGTGTGACTTGCCTAATGGCCCCAGTGGGTTTTCATGACCCAGTGGATATTCGGACCCTGCTCTCCAGAGTCATGGTCCAACACTCAAACCACTATTTCCCACTGGCAGACTACTTAAAAGCAGCAAGTGAATTGACCATCCTCTTTTCCAGGTTTTATGGCCTGTCTTCTCACTATCATTGCATGTGCATCACATGTGGCATTGTGTCCTCTTGTAAAATAGGATACTTAGGACAAACTGACAGAGAGTTTTTGTTTCGTTTTTTAAATGCATTCACTTTCAAAGGCCACACAGCTTCAGTAATGCCCTTGTCTGTACTGTTTCAAATACAGACAAGGGCATTACTGATATATAAGCATGCACTCAGGACCCAAAAATCAGGCTCAGGAAAACAGATGGAAGGCAAGATTTTAGTGTAATTATTCAGTGTGCCATTGAGTTTTAGTATCCATAAGACCACAAGAAAAGTGCCAGTAACATGGTGAAGCCTCCACCTATGTCTAGGCTGCCAGACTGACACTACTTTAAGTGCCATGGCTCCATGTTATGGGATCCTGGGAACTGTAGTTTGGTTGTGGCACCAGAGCTCTCTGATAGAGAAGCCACAAAACTATAGTTCCCAGAATTCCATAGTATTGAACCATGACAGTTAAAGTGGTGTCAAACTAATTATTTCTACAGTGTGGATACAAACCTAGATAACTAGACAGAGAGACAGATAAAAATTTAAGAATCAGTGTTTCAGTCCCAGTAAAATATAATATTGATTTATTCTTTCTTGTTTTACATGAGATGCAATTATGACAGAAAATTTTAAAAGGCAAACAAAAAAGGGGGAAGTGAAGAAGGGTGCATCCAAAAGTTCTGTCTGAATGGAAGAGACAGATACTCCTTTGTCCCACAGTGAGAAGTCAGATGGAAAAGAATATGGATTAACAATATAATATCATTCCACAGCCCCCTTTTCTCTGTTTGTAAGTACAATCCAGTTGGGAAGTCCATATGAATGACTGTACTGAAATGGAGGAAAGATTGATAGTAGTGGTTTGCTGGAAGGGTAATAAAGAAAGTCAGCATGATGCAGTGCTGGATGAGGACTCCAGGAAGCCAGGGTTCAAATCCCTGTTTGGGCATGGAAATCCTGGATTACTGGATGACTTGGTCATCTTGAACAAGTCACACTCTCTCAGCTTCAGAAGAGGACAATGGCACACCTTATCAAATCTTGGTAAGAAAACAAATCTTGGTAAGAAAACCCCATTATAGATTCATCTCAGGCTAGCCATGAGTCAGATATCACTTAAAATTACAAAACAACAACAACAACATGTAGAGAAATGTAGTTCCGATACTTTTTTCCCCCAGAGTAGAGTAGTAATGCCATAACTGACAGAGCTTCCATGCTGTAGCAAGTGAATGAGGCGATAACAAGGCTTTCAAATTTTACGGTTCTTTCTGTCAGCTTAACACACAAATTCAGAGAAAGAAGAAAAAGTCGAGAAGTTGAACTATTCTTAATTTTTTTTTCTTTGATGAAGTTCCTCTTTCACTTCAGCCATGTAAAAGCTTTGCAAGATTTTTGGTTTTCCCACAAAACACAAATAGTTGCATTTTAGCTAGCTGAAGCCCTATTATTAAAGCTCATTATATCCCACAGGTTAAGCCTATACAAACAGAAGGCCCAGAAATAAGTCAGTCTAAAGAGCTGACTCCCAGGTAATGAGGTATAGGATTGCAGTCATGCCCTGTAAATTTAATTGTGGCATTTTATGAGTGGTTTGTTTCTTTCGGATGCTTGTGTTTTATTTTGCTGATGGTAGGCATTCACAGTCACACACAAACAAACAAACCCCCTCTTGTGGGAGCCTGGCTATGTAAGGGCTGTCATGATAAATTTTCTGCCTTTCAAATTTCATGAATTTATGAATACACCATTTTTTGACAATGCTTTGGTTTTTTTCCCCATCAGCTCATCCTCATCTGCGTGAAGAAATGGTAAAAGATCTCATAAACCCGTGCACATGTGTATATACATATGCATATGCATATGCATACACACACACACACACACACACACACCCCAAATTTCAGCTGCAAGAGATTTAGTAGGATCCTCCTTGCTCCAAATGCAAGTTTTGCTTTGGGTAAACATCATCTGCAACATACTTTGGTATAAGTATAAAAATGTAACCTTGAGGAACACCACCAGCCTCTTTGGAACTATATTGGCTTCTCCTCAACATTCCCCAGTGCCAGCTTTGCCCAAGGACGGGTGTCAAATATGTTGGTGACACTACATTTAACACAACTTCTACTGCTATTCTAGAGAGAAGCCTCAGCAATGCAATCTGTCATTTGCAGAAGAGAGAATGAAGCTGCAGTTCCATGCATGGAGCCATCTGCTACCAGGAGGCACCACCTACAGCAAAAGGAACCAAGGTTTTCCAACTTTTTGCTTCTTCTTTGGCCCTTATGCAAATCATCTGTTGGATGTGTTGCCTTTCCAAAAGCATGTCTCTCATCTTGGGTCACCTTTTTGACACTGATCTTTTGATAGCCAATGCCTGGAATCCTGAGGACTCCTGTGGGTTTGGGGAAAAGTTTGCTCTCCTGCACTCTTGCATTCGCATTCCCATGCTTCCCCCTTCACTCCTGCACTTGGCTCAGAAGGTGTGAAGTGCCGTAGGCCGGCACACATCGCCTGTACTTACAGCATGCTAACAATCATTAAATTTTCACAGATCACTAAATGAAGAAAAACCGCAGCTGGTATCAGAACTGACAGCACCCCGCCTGGCTGCTTGAGCACGCCTTATGTGGGGAACAAGGCTGTCTTGGGAGCCGAAAGCAGATTGACTTTTATATGCCTGAGATTCATCCGTGTACCTCTGGCAAGAAAGAATGAAATTGCTTTGGCGTAAGTGCTCTCCTGCAGCTATAGTTAAATGCAGGGACCCTGCTGGCTTGGGTAATATTAGCCAAAGTAAGAACGTAGTGCAGAATCTCGGGCTGCCTGCAACTGCATTTCTCCACCAAATAAGGGCAAAATTGAAGGGTGGTTCACCATTCTCCCTGACACACAATGGCACATATTCCTCCACCTATGAAATGTGTGAATGCACATTTTATATTTAAAAAAGGCTTTCTATATACGGTTAGCCCTCCACATTTCCAGCTTTGACTTTTGCGGATTAGTCTATTCACAGATTACAGCAATATGTTCTCTCTAGAAATCTCTAGGTCTTCCAGCACAACTCTGACAGAATCTGACCACAGACTCACACTGGAGGACCTAGAGATTCCTAGAGCAAACACTTCTTTAGGCATTTTTAGGTTCCCCAGCACAAGTCTATGTCAACTTCTGTCTCATGTTGACCACAGAGTTGTGCAGCAGGATGCAGAGAGGTGTTCTCTCAGATTAATTTGTGGTTTCTCCACTTTCATGGTCCTGAGCCCATAATCCCAATGAGTGTGTGTGTGGGGGGGGGGGGGCTCACCATATAGTATGCTCTGGGGATATTTCCCTATTCATTTATTTATTTATTTATTTAAAAATCTCATTTTAGTCCCTCTGCTATCAGAATCCTGCAAGGAAATGTGGTCTCTGGTATGTATGTATGGACTGGTTGGGTAGATGCATCTATATGTTCAGGGGTGGGCAGGTGCATGTATGAGTGTGTGTTGAGGACCTTACAGAGATCTTTCTTCTGAAGTAGACAATTCTGCTCAAAGTGAGTAATGATATTTATCTATGGCTGTATTCAGGGTTGGGTTAAGTGAACACATGAGGAAAGGGAGCAAGCTACCTCCACCCATCTCTTTCTTCACATGCAGTGAAATTTTGATGTGAACAGCCTCGTATGTACTTCCTTTCCACTAAAATCAGAAGTCTAGCCTTTTCAGGATTCTGAGAAGAGGCTTTCCTTTGAAGACTCTCACTTTCAACATGAAGAGAATGACAGCAGAGCATAGTAATGTTATCCTGCCTCTTCTCCCCATGGGTTGTGGGCACTCCATTTTTAGTCCTGAACTCCTGAATAGGGCTTTTGTATCTCCTCCTCCATCTCCTCTTCCAGACACACTATTCCATTCTATCTTCCAACTAGTTTCCCTCACTACAGCAGGTGTGGTCATTGCACATACTATACTTGTTGCCCCAGCCTTACATTGCTACCACACAAAAGCTTTTCTGTACCTTTACACACTTCCAGGTTTATGTGGAGCCTGCTGGTAACTCTCTCTCATAGATAGCTGCTATTGGTTTGGCTATGACAGAAATGGCACTCAGAACTGGAAGAAGACTATATGGACATTCAAACATTACACTGTACATGTGTTCACACTAGGATTGCCAGAATGAAAACTGGCAAGGGCTTCTCGGTTTGATAGTTATGCAGAAGAGGGAATTCCAGCAGGTGTTGCTTGCTAACTGGGTGCATGAAAAGCAGCACTGGGTGAAAACTCCTCTTCTACACATCCGTTAAAGGTACCGAAGATCCCTCCAATTTTCAGTCTTTCAATTGTGGTTTCCAGTTTATGTGTACATGCTCAAACACTGACATATTCTCTCTGAATTTACATCCAAGTACAAGAATTTTCTTTTAACCAGAATTCAGATCAAGGGTACAGCTGTACCTGAGTAGAATGGACACGTTTTATGAACTGATGGACATATGTAAAGGAATCTTACAGCACCTTTGAGACTAACTGAAAAATGCAAGTTGGTAGCAGGAGCTTTCATAGACTTGAGCCTACTTCTTCAGATGCATTAGGAACTAATCTCAGGTCTACAAATAGCTCATGCTACCAACATCTATTGTTGAGTTAGGGCCCAAACAGACAGGCCAAAATACAGTTGCTTTGGGTCACTTTGGAGGTATGCTGTTTAAATGACACACACATCTTAAGAGACCAGAAGCTGCACCAAAGTTGCGCTCCAGTCTTTAGGACTGGAGTGTGGCTTTGGCGTGGCTTCCGGCATCATTTAAACAGCATACCTCCAAAGTGACCCAAAGCAGCTTTATTTTGGCCTGTCTGTTTGTGCCCTTAGATTCAAAGGTGCTGCAAGATCCCTTTGCATACTGATTTTCCAGACTAACATGGCTATGTCTTTGAATTCTACTATGATGAACACATGTTCACTTTATATAAGCATCTAACTTGTATCCCTGTCAGCTGCATGTAGCAACTCCCTAAGAAGCTACTACTGTATAGGGAATTCTGAGGATATTTTGCAGTGTAAAGAGGAATTCTGAAGAGGGAAGAATGATCTGAGGGAGGCCAGAGGCTGAAGCAAACAGAGAAAATTAAGTTAAAAATAACACTGACTAGAAGACTGGGAGGGAGCATTTGTTTAAAACCCACAGTTCAGTCACTTTAAAGCCCAAGGTGGCAGGGTAAGGCCTACAGCTGCACTCCAGCTCAGGGCTGCGTAGCAGCAGACAGATCTAAGAGTCTCAATAAATTTCTGATACAGTAGATCCATGTCCCATTCCATTTTTGTTTTGTTTTGTTTGGAGACTTAAATTGTACAGTTATCTGAATTGCTTTTTGTTTTCACTCTGTTTCCTCCTTATTAAATAAATTCCTGTCAACAAACATTTTGACTTTCATTAGCATTTTTAATTCCCTCTTCAGATTATCATAACAGTGTTTCTGGCGTGTATCTAAAATAGAAAACATCCTATGCAACAGAACTTGATTTAATTATTTAGCTAGAAATCACTGCATGAATACATATACAGTATGATCTATACATAACTGTGGAACCAGTACCTGATGTTTAACTTAACCACATACCCAAATATGTTCTTTATTGGTATTTTCTAGGTCCTCCAGTGCAATTCTATGTCATGTTTCTGGCTGAAATTGACCACAGATTTGCACTGTAGGTCCTAGAAATGCCTAGACTGGTGTTCTCTCTAGGAATCTCTAGTTCCTCCAGCACAGTTCAATGGTCAACCTCATCCAGAAGTCATTCATTTCAATACAATCCAAGGATTCACGTTTGTATAGTAAGTCTCGGGACATATTTATTGATTTTATATGCTACCCAAGGGGGACCACAGATCAGATTGGTTAAAATCTTAACCACACAATTTATCTCCTGTAGATACAGGGATACTGCACGTTCCATTACATGCAAATATATATATATATATATGTGTACAGATAAGCGGCGTGAACACATTTTATATAATGCATCCATTAATATAGAGAAAATGCCAAAATTCTGAAACTTCTTCCTAGAAGAAGCTCACTGTACCCTTTCCTTGCTAGTGTTCTAACTCCAGATTAAGACCACACTGTTTTTCAGAAGGCCCATAGGATGCTCTTGACTTAAGAGGCCTCTACCATAGTTATTTGATTGCATTCTGATGAGTTATACTTATTCCATTCTGATGAATTATACTTATTAATGCAAATTAATTAATTTGTTGCTGTTGTGTGCCTTCAAGTCATTTCTGACTTATGGTGACCCAAAGGCTTTCCTGGCAAGGTTTGTTCAGAAGAGGTTTGACACTGCCTTACACTGGGGCTGAGAGCAAGGTCACCCAATGGGTTTCATGGCTGGGATGAGAATTGAATCTTGGTCTCCAGATACCCAAACCACTATACCACACTTGCTTGCATATTAATTATTTTACTGTATATGCTCTCACTGGTATCGTAGATCAGCTATTTAGTTAAGTCTGCAAAATGAAGTGGCATCTCCTTGCCTGACTCTCTCAGTTCCCGATGAGACCCAACCAGACTGTATTTTTGTCTGCTTCTAACTCACCACGTTCTGACCTTAACTTTGCCCACTGGCTGTATCTGGGAGGACTCCATTTTTTAAATCAAGGTTGGAAAACCTATCCAATTCCTTCTTGTTCCATCAATGCCAGCCAGAGTCCTAAGTGTGGAACAAGTCTACAGTAGACATACTCAGCCTAGAGCAGCCCCTTATCTGCCTTGCTTCTACTGAACGAAGTGATTAACTCCCTGACCTGCGCAGCTTTAAAGTGACCTCTGAGAATAGATAGAATCTTGTTATCTTGTAATGAGTTTTATGGCTGATTTCAGTATATTTCAGCCATGTTTCGCTAGTGATTAGGGGCAATTATCTGCCGCACATTGCAGGATTATGAATTATGGAGCTCTCAAGAACTTGTGAGAAAAGAGAGCAAGGGGGAAAATTGGCTTGCAAGGAAGAAAGATTGACCATCTCTCAGTAGCTCCCCTACAGACCCAGAACCAAAACTGATTCTTTCCTGAATATATATAAGCATGAGCATTGGAAAAAATCATGCAAGCACAGCAAGACAGTTATTATCAGAGATAATGTAGGATGGAGATAATAGTATTTAGCACTTGGCATCTATGAGTTGAAAAGTGATTTGCAAAATGAGGGCTGGCTTTCCTAACTGCCAGTGCAACAAATATTAACATGGAAATCTCCAGACTGGAACATGCATTTCCTTCTGCGCGGGTTGCACAGGAGCAAATCATGATGGAATAATGAGACCTATCAGTTCCAAATAGTATCTCTCTCTCTCTCCCTCCCCCACATCTCACTTTGAATAAAAGCTCAAAATTATCCACAGTGCAGAGTTTATCTCCAAAAAAGCTCCTGTCTTTATGGCTTTAGACTTGTATCTAGATAGACAAATTGCCACTGACCAGTTTTTCCACTGGCAATTAGCTCCATTATTTAAGCAATTTACAGTGAAAATTCAGGGCAAATTCCTTCTTCTATTTTCGAATATCATTTGGCATATATAAATTGAACTTTGTGTTCAGTAAAATCATGCAGTTGATTGCTTCACAGACGGAATCATTACAGAACTTAGACAAATGCTATCTCTGTGTTACCTTTATAAAAAAAGCGCACTTCCACACAAAATAAAACTGCGAGTCTAGCAATATTAGCAATATACACTTGAGCACAGCTCGCTTCAAGAAGGTCTTGAGTAGTAGAAGCATGATTCAGGAGCCGAACACATATTTTATAAGAAGAATGCTTAGGGTTCAGTCCTTAGTTGCAGGATCTCGGCCTGCAGAGGATTTCTCATCTGAGATCATGGAGACGACTTGCCATTCAAAACAGACAGTAACAGACCAGACATACCAGTGATATGACTCAGGGTATGTCAGTATGGTGTATAAATTCCATACCTCAACCATTCTGTCAAGTTATCCATACATGTCTGATGGCAGCTGGCCCTTTTAGACATCACCATTGCTCCATGCGAATGCGAATGTGAATACGGCTGTGAATGGAGATACTTTAGACATTAAGGTGAAAACGTGTTTCCTGTGATCAACTTGTTTTCCTCGCTACAGTGGGATTTCTTCAGAGATAAATGCCTCAGCAACCAGACTTGGAAGTTAAGCCAATATTCAATATTTATCTTCTAATGACCAATTGTGAAACAAAGCACACTAATGTTAAGATACGTAGGTGCACAATCACATACTATGACAAATAGACATCTTTTACCATTTAAGATGGGTTAGGCCAGGAGGAATGACTTAGTTAAGAAATGCTCCTCTTGAGATCCTAGTTGCCTCCCATCCTTTGTGATGCTTGGGAGGCAATGTGGATTTTCTATCTCTTTTTGTTTTGCAAAATGGATTTTTAATAATAATAATCATCATCATCATCATCATCATCATCATCATCATTTCCTGGAGTATCCACATGGCAAGAAGGAGGGACCCATCTGCATGCATTTCCCTTCAGAACCATCTAAACTGAGAAAAACCATATCATAAAAAAATGTAGGTTTGGGACTAGTAGATAATCACACTGGCAAAAAAGATGGGAGCATAGCAGTATGCTCTCATCAATATCACTAGATAACATGAAGATTATTACACAACGTCGCAATTATCCCATGATTATCCATGAAGAAAGAGGAATTCACTGCTTTTTATTTACGGAAAAAGCTTGTGAATAAAAAAGGAGCTAGAATTCCTCTTTATACATGGGATAATCATGGGATAATCGCAAGGTCTCACAACATCGTCTGATAAATCTCCATAGTCTTTTTTCCCCACTTCTGTATACATGGTGACCAGATGCCCTCCTTTTCCAGGACATATCCTACATTTCAACCTTCTGTCCAGGAAGAATTTCAAAATGTCCTCCATTTTGAGCATGAATTTTCTATATGAGTGTTTTTAGCTTTTGTGTTGTAATGTTCTCCATTTTTCGTTAATGTCCTACATTTTATGGTGCCTTGTCCCCCTTTGCAGTTAGGACATCTGCTCACCCTGCCTGTATGATTTTTAACATCTTTGCCTGACAAAGAAGATAGTGAAGCTTCAAAAGCTTGCAACATGTATTTTTTTTTGGGGGGGATTTGGTTGACTCCATAAAGGTATCACTTTTATTTGGATGTTGGATGTTATTGCACTTTGTTACATGGCCAACACAGTTATACCTATATATATATACTGTAACTAAGTAGCTGATACACAGTTACAGCAAATAAGTCTATGTCAACTTGAAGATTCTGTATTAAAGTATGCTTAAAATGGCACTCTCAAATGATAGTTTCTGGATTATTAGATGTTTGTTTTACTCTATGGCTGGGCTTAGCCACTAGGTTTGAAGTGCCTCCCCCCCCCCCCCTTTTGAGCAAGGATTGATGGGCCACACACACTGTTTCTGTCCATTTACTGTCTCTCATACAAGCTGCGATAGAGTCAAAGGATTCTAGACTCTGAGATCCATTTTCACGTCTGAGCTGCCTGTCACCAGTCAGAATTGTAAAAAAGGGTTATTTTTGGCTTCTCACTAAGATGTAATCCATCCTATTTGTGGGTCTTCCATAACCGGGGGCTTATTTTACACCCTAATGCCACTTAGCTGCTTAACGCTTTTCACATGGCAGGAGCCATCCATAAGGTGAACATGGAGGTTACGAGGGGTTTGGCTCATCTGATAAAATCTTTGGTTTGCAAAGTCTGGCATTGCATAAGCAGATGATGATACATTTGCCCTTCCATTCAGGCCACTGGGATAACATGTGTCTGATGGACAGCCCCATGCAAACTGTGTGATGCAGGCAGACTTTAATCACCGTTTAAAAAAGGCTCACTGCTAACACAGTTTGGCTTGCTTGGGTTCCCTTTGCAAATTCCCTTCAACTGTAATTAATCCCAAATTTAAGGTCAGCTTTTGTTACTCAGATAGGATCCCAAA
This sequence comes from Sceloporus undulatus, assembly GCF_019175285.1. Lineage (NCBI taxonomy): Eukaryota > Metazoa > Chordata > Lepidosauria > Squamata > Phrynosomatidae > Sceloporus > Sceloporus undulatus. The sequence continues at coordinate 140,084,647 of NC_056527.1, forward strand.
TCAATCGGTTTAAAGGGTATTATTAGCCTCAAACAAGGCTGCACGATCACAGTGGCAAAATGATACTGGTTGCTCATCCTATGCTTGATCTTAAATTGTGATATAGATCTGTGTGAATCTCTGTGTATGTAATTTGTACTGAAGTTATGAATTCAGGAAGAACACATATTCTTTGCCTTGTTATGTAGATGCTAGAACCAAAATGTGTTTGCAGAAATGTGGTTCACTCTCAAATTTCAGATGTGGAGGAGACTTCTAAAATTTAAGCAGTTAAGGTGACAGATGAATCCACTACACTTTAATTGATTAATCAGTACTGTAAATTTTAATCAGAGGAAATGTGCATTCAGAACGCACACTTTTTTAAAAATCATTTTGATTTTGGTGCATATTACCATCCTTCTAAGAGATGAAAATAAAATTAAAGGCACTTTTTCTTTCTGTTGCAGTTGTTAGAATCTGACACAGAGTTAACTACTCCCCGACTTCATTCCTATTAGAAGTATGCCCCAATAAATTCAAGGGGACCTTCCCAATAGGGATTAGATGACTGCATTGTTAACGTCCATTTATTTAACCACTGCATGGTTACTCTTGATCATTACACTGAAACTCAAACCTATCCTTCCTTCTTTTAATATTCCCCAAAGACTTGTAATATCAAGGTTTTGGTTACAATTTTATTTCAGTCTTGCATGAAATCAGTTAAAGGCAGATGATCTAAATATGTTTTAATTGGATGAGACCTCTTATAATTTTTTAAAAACCTATTCATATGAATGCAAAGGGAGGAATTCAAATCACTATGCAGAGATTTCAGTTTGTCTGTGGTAACAGTCAAGTCTAAAACCTAACCTGCACCATGTTGGTAGCAAATCTGTTCACTAGAGGACAGAGCAGGTAGGACTTCTGATTCAAATAGCAGAAGTATGTGGATTGGCAGAGTGACTGTTTTTTCCAACACAAGATGTCAGGTTAAATCCCTGGCATTCCTCCATCGATGTGAGAAATGGTTTAGTTCTTGGAAAATGCAGAGCAAGTATCCCCAGCTTGGTACCCTCCAGCTATTTTGAACTAACAGCCCCATTGTACCTGACCACTGGCCAGTATAGTTGAGGCTAATACTAATTGTGTTCCAAACACTTGGAGGGTTGAGGAAGGCCAACATAGACAATATCAAGCTAGATGAAACAGTGTTGTTGCTCTTTCATATAAAGCACTGTCCTATGTTTATTGTGTCATGAGCATATTGGAACATGGGAATTTATATCTAGTCAGTCCATTTGTTCGCTTGGTCTACTCTGTTGTAGAACCGGAGGATGCAATTCATCAATGGACTTCAGTTTCATAAATAGACTTATTCTCAAATTCTCTAATTCAGCAGTTTCTCAATGTCCGTATTCAATAAGGGCCTGCTGTGATGTTACAACATTACAGAACCAGTTAAATGACCAATGTGCAATGGGAATGATGCCCAACAGGATGCCAGCTAGGAAGTGCCAATGTACTTTGGTAGACCCCAGGGTACATTGGGACACTTGTCAGTGCTCTGATGCACATCTTTGCAACTCAATTTAAGGGTATGGTAGTGCCTGTGCTGCATAACAAAGTATGCATACAGTTATGCAATGCAAATTGCAATATAGAATTATGGTAAGTATTTATATAGAGGTTCAGGAAGCGTGTCCAAATGAAGATATATGCAAAATATAGCATCAGCAGTTTTGAATGCAGGTAATTCCACTGCAATGCAAAATTTCCCTTGGTGAAAGCAGAGGAGAGCTGTGTAGTGTCAGTGCATTAATAGGGATTTCTGCCTGCACACTAACAACCTGTGTCCAGGCCCCTCATGTTCCAGGCTGAAGCACACACAGGCTGGTGTCTCATTTTCCATCATTTAGCACAACCTTGTCTGTTCGAGTCATCTGGGTTTATCCTGTTTAGCTTATTGCTTGACCTCTGGCCATGTTTAGCACAGTGCGCCTTGGTTCCCCTAGTTTCCACTTGTGACACTCAGTATAATCTGGATAACTGTAGGCGGTGTTCTTTCATATGTGTTAATCTGCTAGGAATGTGTCAGGCATGAAGCTTCCTTTGGCAGTACAGGGTGTGTGTGCATGTGTGCATTTGTGCGAATGCATGCAGGAAAGGGAAACAGACAACCTTCATGTCTCCTTTATCACTAGAACGCAATGGTTTAGCCATATGCATGAAGCAAAGCTAAGCAGTCCCAATGTGTTCCAAATCCCTGTCGTTAATTTGACAGCTCAAAATATGGATGTCCTGATTTTTTTTTTAAAAAAAAAGCCCTTAATGACATCGATGTTAACTATTTTATTAAACACCACTTCGAAATCTATTCCAAAGAAGGATAACATAAAATATATATTGAATAAATAAAGTCAGAAAAGAGGCCAGACCAGCTTCCCTTAGAAACACTTCTCTTCTAGAGATTATCTTTGATGCTCCAAATTCAACTTGTCTACTCTATTCTTTCAGATCAAGCTCTCAGAAGGCACATTATGCACCAAGCAGGGATATGAGACCTTCAGCTCAAAATCATATCTCACTATTCACTTAGCTGACTGGTGCTAATGGGGAATATATATTAGATGATCCCCAGTAGCTTAAAATTGTTGAAAGCAAGCATGTGTGGTGTAGTACATAGAGTGCTGGACTGAGACTTCAGGAGATGAGGATCTGGATCTCCTCTCTACTATGGAAAAGTTACAATCTCTCAGCTTCAGAGAAAGACAATGGAAAACTTGCTTCTTCTGATAGGGTTATTGTAAACCAGATTCATCTTCAAGTCAATTAACAATAAGAAGAAGGTCATAATTAAATCTGCCTAAGGACTTATGCCTCTGTGTCCCACTAGTGAGAAGAATACATTGCTGGAAGACACTGGAGTAGGCCTTCTTAGCTGTGGCACCTTATTTGTGGAATTCCCCTCTCCACTTGTAGAGCTGACAGACACTGGCATTGTTTTTCCCCCCAATATGGCTTTTTAATAAAGCATTTGAGGCCTAATATATTTTTATTTTTATTTCTAATGTACATTTACAGTTTTAACCATACCCTTCAACATTTCACAGATGAAAACCAGGATGCATGCTCCAGATGGCAAAAGTTGTTAATGAAGGACAATACACAAACTAGGGCAGGCTGCAGGAGTTTGCTTTTGCCTGAGTCTAGAGGGAAGGATAAGACTCCTTCTGCTCTTTCTTCCCATCCCTGCTCATCTAGCTGAGTGCAAATAACGTCTGCACTTTGAACCGATGTTTGCAGCGATAAAAGTAAATTGGGGATGGAGGAAGAAGGTGGTAGGAGGAGAGAGAAACTAGGACATTTTAAAAGCAGCTGAAAAAGTGGGGTGACTAGAAGATTAATCAGGACTGTTGCTGCCAAATCAGGACAGTATGTTTTAACTGTTTTAGCCTTTAAGCTGCTTTAACTTGTTAACTTGATTAATTTGTATTTGCCCTTTTCAGATTATCTTATTGTTTTAAATTTGGAATTGTTTTCCATAGATGTAACCCTGAGATCCCAGAAGAAAGAGGATCATGTGAGTATTAAAACAAATAAAAACATAAATAATTAACACTTTGCACCATGTTCAGTATTGGTCCCCTTCCGTATCTTATTTGGAAAACTCTTTCCCTATAGGATAAAATGTGAAAGCCTTGACTGAAAATATTAGTTTCTGTCTTGTGGAATGAGGTCAGAATTTAGCAGAAAGGATGCGAATGAAACTAAATAGTTCACTTCGTTCATCTTATCCTCATTGCAGATTTGTTACGGTATTCACACAGCCAAGAAAGTAAAGATTGAGCCTCCCTTATCCTAAATGCTTGCGACCAGAAGCCTTTGCGATTCCTGATTCCACCCCATCAGATCTTAGGATATTTGCATACACATAATGAGATATCTTGGAGATGGAACCATATTTCATATAAATATCAAAATTATGTATGTTTGCATACAACTTATGCACCTAGCCTGAAGGAAATGTTATACATAATACTTTTAATACTTTTTGCATGAAACAAAGTTTGTGTACACTGAACCATTGGAAAGCAAAGGTATCTCTATCTCCAGTTGTTCATGTGGACAATTTTGGATTTTGTAATTCTGGATAAGGGATACTTAACATGGGACTTTATCACAAGGGAGGCTTCCCATGCATAAATCAGCATGAAATTGTTAGAAATCGTAAAAGAAGCATGATCAGGGTACATACCTCTGCACACTTCTCCCATGAGTAAATTGTCATACGAGGTGTCAGGGCTTGCTTCTCCCATAAGTAAATCATCCTTGGAGCTGCCATTTGTTAATAATGGGATCTTCTGTTATTGCCAAATGGCAGCTCCAAGGATGATTTACTGATGGGAAAAGTGAGCCCCAACGTCTCCATAATGATTTATTCATGGGAGAAGCACATGGGGATATCAACTCCAACCACACTTCTTTTACAACTTCTAATGATTTCTTGCTGATTTACTCACTGGAAACCTGCTGTGTGATAATATCCATAGTGCCATTTTGAGTACGGAACACAATTTTGAATGGAACACAACTTTCCAAGTTGGAACAACAAAATACTGACTATTTGACTAATCCTCCTAGATCTAATATTAATCCTCACGCAAGATATTCATGTTCATCATGTCCAGCAACGATGGCAGGAAAGTTGCAGCTCTATGCACTAACTGTACTTTCCAAAGTGTCATTAATGGCATCTCCAAATATTCGGACATGGTTCAGTCTGCAAAGATCAATGCAGTTTAAGAAACTAAAACAAGACCTCACACTGGATCTTCTGTACTTGTTCATCTTTATATATCCTGCATTTAAGAAGATGCTGTGTGACAAGTGAGACCTGAAAGCATGCAAAGTACATAGGGTCATATTGTACTATGTTCCTCTCACATTGATCCACCCTTTTTCATCTAGCTTAGACTCTCTGCAAGCAAGTATTTCCTTAAGAACTGTATTCTAATATCCAGAATTTCTGCAATGAACTCCTGTGTTGTCTTTCAGGACTATTTTGTTTTTGAGCTAGCAGCTTCATTTATGAGGAAGAGCAAAACCTGTCTGGTTGGTGACAAGAATGTTCTTTAAGAGAAACTCGTTAGCCTTCCCCTGGGGCCCTTTCATCTGACTCAATCCTTGATGTGATTGTTATCAGATGGATGGGGAAGAAATGCAACTATGGTCCCTGATGTATCAACATGCATTTGACAAAACAGCTAATGAGGATGTCTGTGAATAGTTACTCAAATATTAAAAAGTGGAGTCATTTCAGATCCCATTTTGATTCACAGCACAGAGTCAGAAATATTAGGTGGCTAGGAATATTTCCTATATATATTGACTGTCATTACAAACTGAGGGCCCCATGCATCTTTCTCCTGTTCTCTGCCATAAATTTCAGTAATGCAAGGAATGTGGTATTATGTCACCACAGTGTGGTGTCGCCATCCACACCCCTGTCATTTAGAGGGCATTGGCTGTCATTTAGAGGACAGGAAACCTCATGATTCAGGGATATTAACTGTGCTGGGCATGAGTTTTCATTGGGCTATACTCATTTTTAAATTGCACCTTTAGCTTTTACTTGTCTTGTTCTGATCTTCAGAGCCAGGTAAAGGGGTCAGACAAGGCTGCATTCTATAATCGTATTTTTTTAACATGTATGCAGAAAACATATGCAGAGCAGACTTAGATTCAGAGGACGAAAGAGTGAAGATTGGAGGAAGGAGCATCTGTAACCTGAGATATGCAAATAATTCCATACTACTAGCAGAAAACAAGAAAGATGTGGAACAGTTACTAAAGAAAATCAAAGTTGAAAGCAGTAAGGTAGGGTTAATGTTCATTATTAGCCACACACACACACACACACACACACACACACACACACACACGACCCCCCCAGAAGATTTCACCAGATATGATGAGGAAATAGAAACACTCAAAGATTTCTCACACCTTGGATCAAACATTAATCAGAACAGAGATTGCAATCAAGAAATGAGAAGATGACTAGGAAAGGGGAGCCAGTTATGAAAAAAACTAGAAAAGATCCTAAAATGCAAAGATGTAACACTGAGCACTAAAGTTAGGATTGGCCAAATCATGGTATTCCCTACTACCATGTATAGATGTGAGAGTTGGACAGTGAAGGAAGTGGATAGAAAGAAAGGAAACTCATTTGAGATGTGGTGCTGGAAAAGAGTGCTGAGGATACTGCAGACAGCCAAAAGAACAAACAAACGGGTTCTAGAACAGATCTGGCCTGAATTCTCCCTAGAGCTCAAGATGACTAAGGGCCCAAACAGACAGGCCAAAATAAAGCTGCTTCGGGTCACGTAGGAGGTATGCTGTTTAAATGACACACACATCTTAAGATGCCAGAAGCTGCACCAAAGCTACGTGCCAGTCCTTAGAACTGGTGTGTGGCTTTGGCGCAGCTTCTAGCCTCTTAGGATGAATGCATCATTTAAACAGCATACCTCCAGAGTCATCTGAAGCAACTTTATTTGGCCCTGTCTGTTTGGGACCTAAATTAAGGCTGTCGTACCTGGTCCACACCAAGAAAAGGCATGGTTCATTAGAAAAGATAATAATGCTTGAAAAGATAGAAGGCAGTGGAAAGAGAGGAAGAATGCTTATTAAATGGCTAAACTCAATCAGGGAGATCACTTCCCTGAACCTGCAGGACTTGAACAGAACAGCTGAGGATAGGGACACATGGAGATTGACTCAAAGGCAGTTATCAGTAACAATGAACTGCTTATTATATTAATACTCTGAAACATTATTTTATGTATTAGAAAGGTTGATTGACCATGTTTTAATTCTTTGCAACATTAACAATCCAAATTTATTAGGCTTTGCTATAATTTGAATATTTCAATAAAACATAATTTTTTACTACAGATTATTCTTATTAAATCCGAATATATGTAGACTATACATAATAAAACATGAAAAATACCCTCAGAGTTGTTTTGGTTGAACCTATGTTAATTAAAGGATTTGTTTCCAAATGGCATTTCTTGCACTATAAAGTAAAGTGATTAAAAAGAGGCAAGTGACACTGGATATTGGTTTAACAAAGAACAATTGACAATCAACTGTTAAAGTTAAAACGTTTAAATGCAAATAGCCATTTCCGTTCTAATAAGAGGGATGGAAAATAGTAATAAAACCCAGAGTTTACATTAATATGAATAATCAATTAAAAACAAAAACAACAGGAGTGGGTTGTGTTTTTTTTAAGTCATTTGGGTCAAACGAAGGTTTAAACTACTTTTATAGTTTGAACTCAGTTTGCAGCAATTGAAGGGGGTAAAGTGGGAAGAGGAGAAGATAGAAACTGAGACATTTTAAAACTGTAATGGCAGAAGATTAATTGGGACTGTCTCTACCAAACTGGGACAATTGGAGAGTATACAAATGGCTGAATGCTGATTTCAGAGGATATTATTTTTTCAATGTTAAGCTTACTATGCAGTTCCAAATGGTGACATTCAGTGCTCTTTCTAGTGAGCGATGGATGGTACAGTCATTACTTACACCCACAGGATGGTCCAGAGTCCTCTTGAAGAGGATTCTGTATCATAATGTAGTATTACTCAAGGGTTTGTGGGTAAGAAAGCATGCTAGCTAGAGGCTGCTGCAAGAAACATTCTTGATACCGAATGCAGCGCATGGTGAGACCATTTTGCCCTCCTCATTCTGTCACCCTCATCCAATGTTGAACAAAAAGCATAAATGCAAGAAGCATGGATTTCTAGACTAACATATAGAGTATCATCCAAAATCCACAAAACAGTGATAACTTTATTAAGCCAACCAAAATGTACATGACACATATTGCAAGCTTTCAAAGCTCCACTGGCTTCTTCATCAGGCAGAGGTGTGAGCTTTCAAAGCTTGCAACATGTACAATGTTAATTGTGGTCAGCCCAATAAAGATATCACTGTTTTGTGGATTTTGAATGATACTTTACTTTACTATATGGCCCACATGGCTACCGTTGGATATATATTAACATGCTCAACAGAAATGTTTCTCTGCCTGCGGCACTCAGGAATACAAAAATTTTAGAAGCGGCCTCTACTGAGTCAGACCATTGTCCAAGTAGCCCAGGACTGTTCCATAGGCAAAGTGTGTCCTATGGGCTGGATGTGGCTCATTAGAACCTAAAGTGGACCCTCCGCCAAATCTCTGGTGTTCCCCCTGTAAAAGCTGAGAGACTCTCCCTTCCTGAACTATCCAGGAGTACATGCTGCACCCTGGCATGAACAAACCTCTGCTTGCCACAGCAACCAGGACTCTCCCAAACCTTCCCACCACTCCTATGTCCTCACTGATGTTTCTGCTCCTCACTCCCCATCCTCCACCAATCTCTGGCAGCCAACTTATCAGTCCTTCCAAATGTGCCCACTCTTTCCATCTCCTTTCCAATTTCTGGGTGGAATCCCTCTCCACATGTATCATGGACTGGTGTCATGCTCCCTAAGAGTGTAATAGAGTCTCCTTCTTTGGAGGTCTTTAAACAGAGACTGGATGGGATGCTTTGACTAAGAGTTCCTGCATAATAATAATAATAATAATAATAAATTTTTTATTTTTATACCGCCCTTCCATAGATCAGGGTGGTTGACAGCAAAATATCAAACAACATATACATCAGGGTTACAAACAATTACATACAAACAGAATAAAACCCCCGTTAGCCAGTCCTCTTTGCCACAGAAGAGGAAGGGAGGCCAACTGGACTTTAATCGGGGAATGCAAGCTGAAATAGAAAGGTTTTTAGGTCCTTTCTAAATTGGGCCAGGGAGGTGGCCGAGCGGAGCTCTGTGGGCAGCGTGTTCCAAAGGGCTGGGGCGGCAATGGAAAATGTCTTCCTCACGGTGGAGGTCAACCTAGCCCCTGGCACCTTAAGTAGTTGCTGCCCAGATATTCTGAGGGTGCGGGACGGAATGTACGGGGAGAGGCGGTCCTTCAGGTATCCTGGGCCCAAGCCATTTAGGGCTTTATAGGTCATCACCAACACCTTATATTGTGCCCGGAAGCGAATAGGCAGCCAATGCAGATCTTTAAGCACCGGTGTAATATGGCTGGCCCTGGAAGTTCCAGTGACCAGCCTGGCTGCCATATTCTGTACCATTTGTAGCTTCCGGGTTTGGTATAAGGGTTGCACCATGTAGAGTGCGTTGCAGAAATCCAATCTCGAGGTTACCAGAGCATGTACTACCGTTTCAAGGTCCCTCTGGGCCAGGTATGGGCGCAGCTGGCGAATAAGTCGAAGCTGATAACAGGTGTTCTTGACCGTCGCATTCACCTGAGCAGTCAGGTGAAGCGACGAGTCAAGAAGCACCCCCAGACTGCGCACAGAGTCCTTCACAGGGAGCGTGACCCCGTTCAGGACAGGTGGAACTACCACCATTCCTAGACCAGGGGAACCTATCACAAGTACCTCCGTTTTCTCTGGATTCAGCTTGAGTCGGTTTTCCCTCATCCAGCCCATTACTGACTCCAGACAGGCCACGAGAGGAGAGACACCATCCCCGGTCACTGCATCAGTCGGAGACATAGAGAAAATTATTTGGGTGTCATCAGCGTATTGATAACCCCGCACCCCATGTCTCCGGATGATCTCTCCCAGCAGTTTCATGTAAATGTTAAATAGCATGGGAGACAGAATGGCTCCTTGAGGGACCCCAGTTATAAGGGCCCTCTCATCGGAGCACACGTCTCCCAGCTGCACCATCTGGGACCTCCCAGAGAGGTAAGACCGGAACCACTGGAGCGCAGTGCCCCCGATTCCCACCTCTGCCAGGCGTCCCAGAAGGATACCATGGTCTATGGTATCGAAAGCCGCTGAGATGTCCAAGAGCACCAACAGGGACACGCTTCCCCTGTCGATGCCCAGACGGAGATCATCGACCAAGGCGACCATGGCCGTCTCAACCCCGTAACCCGCCCGGAAGCCAGTTTGAAATGGGTCCAGATAATCCGTTTCATCCAAGACCACCTGAAGCTGGATTGCAACCGCCCTCTCAATCACCTTCCCCAAAAATGGCAGCAGCGAAACTGGCCGATAATTGTTATGTACCAGGGGGTTGAGGGAGGGCTTTTTTAATAAAGGTTTTACTATGGCCAATTTTAGTTCAGATGGAAATTGCCCTTCCCTCAAAGATGTGTTAATAATCCGGCGTAGCAATAAAGTTACCGCCGGTCCCCCCTGGGCCGCTAGCCATGAGGGACAGGGATCGAGAGAGCAAGTTGTCTTCCGAACACTTCCGAGGATCTTGTCCACATCATCGGTACTTACCAACTCAAACCGATCCAGTTTAATGGAGTCCACGGAGGCTCTGGACGCCTCTACTCTAGGTTCTGCTTGAATGTTGGCGTTAAGACCTTCGCTTATCCGAGAGGTTTTATCCACGAAGAAGTTATTAAATTGGTTGCAGCAGGCCTTAGAAGGTTCAAGGATCTGGTTCGGGGCAGGAGGGAGCTGAGTTAGCTCCCTCACCACCCTGAACAACTCTGCTGGACGCGACTCCGCGGCATGGCATGGCAGGGGTTTGGACTGGATGGCCCTTGTGGTCTCTTCCAACTCTACAAGTCTATGGTTCTACGATTCTATGCTCTGTCCATTGGCTGTAAATGTTTTGTACTTTCCTGGAAACCTGCCAGGAGCTGGTAAGCCAATGCTTGATGGATTGGCACTGGTCCATGGACCACCACTCTGACCAGTGCTGACCTACACCATTGTAGCTTTCTTCCACTCTCCATGCAGTCTGGAAGCATAATTACATATAGAATGGCCATTCCCTAATAAGAGTCGCGACACTGGATGCCAAGCCAAAGAAAGGTGGGAAGTTACCTTGGATTAATTAACCTAGACTTTTTTATTATTTACAAAAAGTGTGATGCTGCCTACGTGGTCCTGACACACAAGTCAGAAGGGGTGGATTGTGCTGACATAATCATCCCCTCTTAATTTGGCCAGAGAAGCACTGTTTAATTATATTGATTCATGCTTTGTTTTCTGCAGAACAAGCACTAGAAATTGAGTACCGATTGCCGAAAGTACCGACGACAGCAGGAGCGTTTCCTTAATGGGAGCAGAGATACGACCCCAGTCCCATCCATCTCTCTGTTGTCTGTTATTATTTCTCAGTGCAAAATATTAATTCCATGTAGAAATAAAATTGAACCCTGGAAATGGGTTCCAGGAAATAAAGCTGTCACTTGGCTTAATTAAGAAGCCATTATGTTTCTAAAGCCTGCAGCAATACGGTTTTTTTCTATAGGCGAGTGAGCTAGGTTGTTGGTCATAGTTCTCCTGTTCTTGGGAAATGGACTTTTCAGGATCAATTGGAAATAACATGAAAGTTTACAATCCTAACATCAATGGGGCACCAAACTAAGAAGAAAAGACTGCATTTATTATATTTATATCTAGGAAGGGATGAGAATTCAATTTAATTCGCCTATTTATTTATATATTTATTTATTTTATCCATCCGTTAGCTTGGAACTTCGCCAACATTCACAAATTCCATCACAAATCGAATGGAAGGAACAGAAGATCCTTATAAAAAGTCAATGTGGGTAAAGTGAAAATTGCAGATCTGTCCATCAAGGCAGGGTCTTGAGTTCTGAAATCTTTAAAGTCTGGTCTTAGCGGCCTTAGAATCAAATTAGATGTTAAGGGGATTGTGTATTCCCTGAACCAAACACTGCTGAGATGCAAGGCTCACCAATGAAACGGTACCAATTTTTTTTCTAATGACCAGTCACAAAATGAAGCATACAAAGTGCAAAATCCCTAGGGATTGGCAATCATATGCTATGACAAACATGTATTTCAATGCTCAAGTGAGCATATTTTCTGAAACCAAAGTGCATCAACGAATTTAACCCTTAGCTCCTGAGTATTGAGCTATGCTTGTAGGGTTGACCTAAGTAAGGCCCTATACAGACAGGCCAAAATAAAGCTGCTTTGGGTCACTTTGGAGGTATGCTGTTTAAATGATGCACACATCTTAAGAGGCCAGAAGCTGCACCAAAGCTGCACACCAGTCCTTAGAACTGGAGCATGGCTTTGGTGCAGTTTCCGGACTCTTAGGACACATGCATCATGATCTTATTTGTAAATGGGACAGAAAGGACTTGATTTTTTTTAAAGAAAAAGAAAAGAAAAATGAAATGGGAGACAAATAAATCCGACACGTGTATTCATACCTAGATGGAGATTTCTTCATTCATCAGTTCCACTTTGGAAGCATGATGAGGTGATTTTGAAACTCCAAAGCAATAAAAAAATACAAGCAGAGAGAAACTGGGAAGAATCCCTGTCTTACTAACACTCTCTTCATGTCTGCTTACTTTATCTAGCTGAGCTTTTTGGTATTCTGCCAGAGCTTGGAAAAGTTCCTTTCTTTTTGCCTTGTTGTTGTGTGCCTACAAGTCATCTTTGACATATGATAACCCTAAGGCATGTCTATCATGGGGTTTTCTTGGGAAGATTTGTTCAGAGGAGGTTTGCCATTGCCTTCCCTTGAGGCTGAGAGCATGTGACTTGCCCAAGGTGACTTAGTGTTTTTCATGGGTGAGGTAGGAATCAAACCTTGTTCTCCAGAGTTGTAGTCCAACACTCAAACCACTATGACATTCTGCCAGCCTTTGGACATGATGGTTCTCAACAGCTCACCATCAGTTGTTCTACTCTGATCCTGAGTCTGCTCTCTCAGCCACAAATCTTTGGGCATATATAAGACACAGTCTGATGGAAGCTTCTCCTCTCCTTCCCATCCCCATCATGTTTAACCTCTTTTCCCTACAAGTGTCTCATTTCTCCCACACATCCCCAGTTGCTCCATTGCCTCTCCATCTCATCCCTTCTCAGTCTCATTCCCATGTAGTAGGAATGCTCTTTTTGTTCTTATTTGCTAAGAGTCTTGCAATAGTCTGGTGTCTGAAGGGATCTGCTCATCTCCAGTTCACTTCTTAGCCTGGTGCTTCTGTTGCTGCTGGTTAATATCATAAAGCACACTAGATGTGAGGGGAATATGCTAAAAAGTTGGCCTTCCTCCCCTGGAGATGGAAGTGGGTCAACCTCCAGAAGATGATAGCTAAAATCCTCCTGGTTACTAGAGGAAGGTAATTTGAAGTAACAGCTGTTCTGACACTTTCTCCCTATAGATGATGCTGGCAATAAGAATGCAAATTAGGAAGGGTTTTTTGCACTCCTACTCTCACCTGCAGAGCTGAAAAGCACTTTAGAAACATGGGCTAATTGAGTCTCGTTGCCCCTGCTGGGGAAGGCAGCATCATTATGCCCATTTCCCTTGCAGTTAAAAAGGCTTAGCGGGAAGCAGGTGTATCTGAGGGTAGGGTGCCCCATATCGCTTCCAGGGACCCAGTGTCCTTGGCGCCACCAAAACATGCAAAGCAGATTTCTTCTGCTTCAACTAACCTCCCATTCTACAAGGAAAAGAGTCCTCAACTGCTCTCCAAGGGACACATTTCACTGTAGAATTCCACTTAGTTTATGTCCTCAGGCCACAAATGCATGATCCACCTCTTTTTCAAATGGCCCGGTCAATTATTTGGAAATTTATTGCAGAGTCTAGGCGCACATGAGGCTTCATGGCAAAGCAAGCATCTGGTGCATCATCATCATCATCTTTCTATCCCACCTTTCTCCCAATAATGAGACTCAAGGCAATTAACAACATATTTAAAAGCAATACAGATCATATCTACATAAAAACCTCAATGAAAGCATAAATGTAACCGTTATTTAAAAACAATTAAACAGTTTATAAAGTTAAAAGCATCAACGTTCATTAAAAGACTATACACAAACTGTAAAAATATCATAGCATAGCATTACAAACGCATCCCATCCTGATGGCATAAAAATGTATTCACTTGCTGGTGGAAACAGAGAAAAGATGGAGCCATCCTGGTCTCCAACTTTTCTATTTAGAAACGAGAAACTACTCAGACCGAGGCTAATAAGAAATGAAAAACTGCTCAGACTGTTCCCACTTTAACTGTTGTGGCTACATTCAATGGAATCTGGGTTTTGTAGTCTGATGAATCACTAAAACTCTTAGCCAAGGTCTAAATACCCCTCCCTAAGTTTGGCATTGTGATTTGACTGTTGGACTACAACTCTGGAGACCAAGGTTTGATTCCCTGCTTGGCCATAAAATCCACTGGGTGATCTCAGCCTCAGGGAAAGGCAATGGCAAACCTTGCCAAGAAATCTCCATAATAGGTGATAGGCCGCAGTGATGGCGAACCTATGGCACGCGTGCCAGAGTTGGCACTCGAAGCCCTCGCTGTGGGCACATGTGCCATCACTCCAGCACAGAGTTTGCCAGAGTTTGTTACTAGAAAGCCAGAGAGACATGGCACTTTGCAATAAATAAGTGGGCTTTGGGTTGCAGTTTGGGCACTTGGCCTCTAAAAGGTTCACCATCACTGTGATGGGGTCACCTTAGGGTTGCTGTAAGTCAGAAGTGACTTGAGTGAACAGAACTATTTAAGTGAACAGAGGACACAACAACAACAAAACGCACATGCCAGGATTCCATAGGATATTGTCATAGCAGTTAAGGTTGCATCATAGTGCTGTAATTGTGTAGTGAGAAGGCTGGTGTTTGCTTCAAGAGACTTAGGGAAGATGGGGGGGGGGCAGTCCTATATAGAGCATCCCACTTGCACTTTTAGGACCGGCTGATATCTCTGCTTCCTGACATGAATGGTTGAAACTATTTTGAGCAGGTGGTATGAACAGGAGCAGATGCACTACAGTGATCCCCATAGTGGTTTTACTAAGGGGTGCAGGGGGTGCGGATCACACCAGGTGACATCCCAGAAGAGGAATGATACCCAGTTGGGCCTTCCTGGCTTGCCTCAGCAGCAGAGATCTCTTCACAAGGAGATCTTCTCTGCTGTGGGAAAGGGAAACCATGTGATCCTCTGCTTGTTTGCCACAGTGGCACATGCCACCTCATAAGGAGACCTCCCCTGCCATGGCAAAGGAGGGCCAAGCACCCCTCTGCTGGCTTGCTGCAGTGTACCCCTCCTCATGAGGAAATCCCTCTCTGCTGCCTTTCTACCAAGACAAAAGCTATTATTAAGGAGGAAGAACACACAAGCTAAAAGAGGCTGCAGCAATTTGATTTTGCCAGAGTTTACTGGGAAGGACACAATTATACTCCCTCCTCTCTTTTCGCCCCAAGTTAAATGGCTGCAAACTAAATTTGTACTTTGAGCTCAGCTTTCAGCAGCTGAACTAACTAGAGTAAGCAAGCAAAGGGGGGAAAGTGGGAGGTACAGAGATAAACCATGAGACTGTAAAAGCAGCTAAGAAAAAAGGATGTCAGAGGATTAACTGGGACTTGCTGCCAAATTGGGATAGCTGGAGAGTATGGAATTACAAGGGAGACTGTGGGGAGTAATGGTTTGAGTGTTGGACTATGACTCTGGAGATAGGAATTCAAGTCACAGCTCAGCCATGGAAACCCACTTAGTAACCTTGGGCAAGTCATACTCTCTCAGCCTCAAAAGATGGCAATGGCAAACCCCTCTAATAAAACTTTCTAAGAAACCTCTATGGTAGGTGCTTTGCCTTAGAGTCACCATAAGTTGGCAGTGACATGAAGGCATACAATAACAACAGAATTACAACCACAAGATTCCCAGAGCATCACTATGAATAGACATGTGGAATCTGTATGAAGACTCCCCAATGCATTGGAAAAAAAACCTGGATCTATCCCAACCTGTGGGTAGTATGCTCTTTTCCTCTCTGAGATATTTATATAGCAAGTCAGAAATCTCTAGAAGCTTGGCACCCCAGGAAGTTGCATCATCTGTCCCTTATGCCTGGGCCAGCCCTGAACGGAGAAAGTGATGGACGATGAATCAGAACTCCAGCAAGCACAATTAATATCCCATCACCTCCTGCATGGCAACTACTAATTTCCCTGGAAATTTATAGGCTCCCAGGATGTAAGCAGATGGGTATTTAAGTGAACAGAGGACTGGAATTGTTCTCTATTAGTTCCAGAAACATACCTGGTTTCATCGGAGCACTGTGTGTTCCAGATTGACTACCCGTCGGGTAATAGTCAGCAAGCAAGTTATTAGCACAGTGCAAGCACCATTAACTACTTCCCCCATTCTTCCTACAAAGGAGGGCAGGGTGTGACTGGAAATCTTTCAGAAAAGAACATGGAATGGCAGGGCACATTAGAAGGAGGGCACAGGGCTGTGTGTGTGTGTGTATGACATAAAGAGATAAGGTGGAGTCCACGGCAAAATTCAAAGAAGTGTGAAATTGCCAGAGAAGCTGGATGTTTCCCTACACTAGTTCAGGAAGAGTGAATAATGATAATTCGATTCCAGAGGTGAGCCAAATAAAAAAAGAAACCCAAGCATTCATAGAAGTGAGGCCTAGCTATAACGCTAGTATGTAATTTTATTTTCTTGCGGGGGGGGGGTAATGTTTGGTTACCATGGCATTTTACACCACTGCGCTCCCCATGTTAGTGCTTTAATATGTATTTTAAAAATGCATATTCTTTTATTGGGATAAATGATCTCTTTCCATTCTGCTCATTTCCCCCAGCTCACTCTTAGATCATGAGAGAATAAAAGAAGATTTTTCCTGCTTGTTCAGCAATATGAAGAATAGAGCCAAATGCTCTTGAAAAGACCTCAGATATTCAGCAAACAAGACCCCAATCTTTCTGGCTGGCTCCCTGGAAAAACAATGCAATGATTCTTTAAGAGCCAAGGGTATATATCTTCTCTCTCTGCATGGCTGCTTGCTGATACTAGTTGGCTCCAGCTCAGGAGAAATGATGGTTGACACCAAAGGCACTAGAAAGTGAAGGCTGGATAGAAAGAAACACCTAACAAAGTCTAACCATCAGCAGTAGATGCAGAACATGAACATCAATTGCAATTATGCTGGACTCATTGGTAGAGTGAAAGGAATTTGGAACTGGAAATACAAATGTCATCAGGGAAAGAAGAGGTTTGCAAAGGGAGAGGGCAGTTAACTGGTTTGGTATTTCTTGGTATGGACATTAATTCTCTTTTTTTTTTTTTTTTATAAATTTTATTGATTAAAAACACAAAACGAACACAAAACAAACAATATATTACCGTTACTTATCACTTATGACATGTACATTACTTGCATTCTATATCAATCCTATTTTATCTTTCACTTCCTTAGGCTAACACCCAAAGTCCCTCCAATCGTATCCTATCACTTATAACTAACTCTCATTGTATAAATTAATTATTGCCCATTAGATCTATAAGTAATGATAATAGTACTTAGATACGCTCTTTACACCAATTCTACTTCTACTCATTCAGTCACTTAATATTCCTTTATCTCTATACACTTCTCCATCAGAGCTTGTATGATTTACATTCTCTTTTCGTGTTTCTTATATAATCCTTCCATGGATTCCAAACCCCATAATATTTATCTAATGTCTCATTACTTAATAACGTGGTTAATTTTTGCATCTCACAGATTTCCATTACCTTTAATCTCCATTCATCTAAATTTGGGGTTTCTTCGCTCTTCCAGTATTTCCCAAGAGTCAATCTCGCCGCCACGATCAAAAAGAATATTAATTTGTCTTTATTTTTATCTAATTTTAATTTGTCTGAAATATTTAAAAGATACAGTCCTGGATCCAGACCCGCTTCAAAATCTATCATCTTTTTAATTTCTTCGTGTATGATTTCCCAAAATTTTCTTACTTTTTTGCACTTCCACCAGCAGTGTAAGTATGTCCCCACATTCGTTTTACATTTCCAACATTTCTGATTGTTATTTTTATACATTTTCCCTAATTTAAATGGTGTCAAGTGCCACCTATACATCATTTTGTATAGGTTCTCTTTTAAAAGGACACATGGAGTATATTTTATCCTTACTTGCCATAGCTTATCCCATGATTCTAACTGGATTTGTTCTTCACAGTCCTTTGCCCACTTTAACATAAAATCTTTAACTGTCTCTTTTTCTAATTCCAGTTTTCTGATTGTACTATATAATTTTGAGATCCGTTTTTTTGGGAATTTCAATATATTTTCTAATCCCATTTCCATCGAACCAAATCCTCTTTCTTTTAAATCTACAATGAAACGTTCCTTCAATTGCATAAAGGTGAACCAGTTACAGGATAGACCTTCTCTATTCAACTCTTCCTGTGTTTTCATCGTTATCTCATTCCCTCTTATTTTTAATAAATCCTTATATGTCACCCAGTATTCCTTTTTCAGAATCTCTCTTTTGTATATAGCTTCGTTTGGCGACGTGTAGAGTGGTAGTTTCGGACACCATATTTTTTTGTACTTGTTCCAAATCCTCAATA
>NC_056527.1:140103196-140104995 GCF_019175285.1 Sceloporus undulatus
TTTTTTTGTACTTGTTCCAAATCCTCAATAAATTTTTCCTTATTATATGATTATCAAAGTTTTTGTCCAATTTTAGTTTGTCATAGAAGAGGTATCCGTGAAGACCAAATTTTAATTCAAATTTTTCCATATTAATTACCCTTTTATTTTGTAATCTTATCCAGTCCATAAGCCAATCAAGCGCACATGCATAGAAATACCATCTCAGATTTGGGACGGCCAGGCCCCCTTTGTCTGTGGCATCCTGTAATACGCTAGTTTTAATTCTCGGTTTTTTGTTACTCCAAATGAATTTCGACAAGTCTTTTTCCCACTTTTTAAATATCTGATCTTTATTTATTATTGGGATGTTCTGAAAAAGGAAGATCATTTTAGGGAGTATTGTCATTTTGATAATTGCCATTTTACCAATCCACGAGACATTCTTATTTCCCCAATTTTGTAGGTCTGTTTTAATCATTTTCCATATCTTTTCATAATTGTTTTTAAACAAGTCAATGTTTTTATTCGTTATGTTAATTCCTAAGTATTTAATTTTTTTAACCATTTGGAACCCCGATTTTTCTTGCAATTCTTCTATCTCTTCCTTCCTCATGTTCATTGTAATAATCTTTGTCTTTTCAAAATTTATTTTATATCCTGCTACCTTTCCAAATTTCTTTAGTAGTTTCAGTAAATCATCTATACTTTCATTGGGATTTGCAATAGTTAAAACCAAGTCGTCAGCATATGCTTTTAATTTATACTCCTCCCCATTTAATTTGAAACCTTCAATTTTTTTATTTTGTCTAATTTGATTCAGCAGAGTCTCCAGGGTTATTATGAACAGCAATGGGGATAGGGGGCAACCTTGTCTGACCCCTCTAAAGATCCCACATCTTTCCGTTCTTTCTCCATTAATTACAAATCGGGTGTCTTGCATGTCATATATTGTTTTTATTGCGGTTATGAAATTTGTCCCCATTTCTATGTTTTTTAATAATTCAATCATATATTCCCAGTTCACGTTATCAAAGGCCTTTTCGGCATCAATGAAATATAGAGCCAATTTTTTATCGATTCGTTTACTATGAATTTCTATCAAATTTATAATGCTTCTGATGTTATCTTTAATCATTCTACCAGGGAGAAAACCCGATTGGTCTGAATGTATCCATTCACTTAATACTTTTTTTAGTCTTTCAGCCAGAATTGAGGCAAAAAGTTTGTAATCAGAATTTAACAGCGTAATCGGCCTATAATTTTTAGTTAATGTCAAATCTTTATCTTCTTTTGGGATTAGTATTGTTTCGGATTGTATCCATGTTGGGGGAATTTTCCCTTTTAGACAATCATTCATCACATCCACCAGGGGTTTCACTAGACTTTCTTCACACGCTTTATAATATTCATTAGTGAAGCCGTCTGGGCCCGGTGTTTTCCCATTTTTGCTCTTTCGTATGGCCTGGGAAATCTCACAAGGCGTGATGTCAGAATTCAAAATTACTTTTTGTTCCTCCGTAATTTTTTGAATCTGCAAGGACTTGATAAAATTATTGATTTTTATCTCCTTGACCATTGGTTTCTTATAGAGTTCTTTATAATATTTGTAGAAACAATTTTTAATTTGATTTTGGTTAACCACAAGGTTATCATCTTCTCTCAACACTCTTATAGTGCGTTTTGCTCTCTTTTTTTATATAATGGGCTAATAATTTCCCTGGTTTATTTGCAAATTCAAAAAATTTTTGTTTCGAAAATTTAATTTTCTTCTCCAATTGTTCCACCATTATATTCGAAATTTGACTTTGTAAAAATTT
>NC_056527.1:140105095-140105512 GCF_019175285.1 Sceloporus undulatus
ATTTGACTTTGTAAAAATTTAATCTCACTTAAAGTTTCTTGATCCTTGGGATTCTCTTTCAATTTTTTTTCCCTCTTTCTCAATTCCTCATTTAATTTTTCCAAATTCTCATTCTTACTCTTTTTGATCTCTGATGCTTTTTTAATCAACCATCCTCTTATAACCGCCTTGTGCGCGTCCCAGACCATTTGAGCATTTGTACCTTTATCCAGATTTTCTTCAAAGTAATAGTTAATATTCTGTTTTAATTTTTTAATCAATTCCTCATCTTTTAATAATATATTATTTATTCTCCATTTGGGGTCTTTATTCCCTAATACTAAATTTATTTGCACTGGGCTGTGATCTGAAAGAATTCTTGGAAGGATAATTGCTTTTTTTACTTTTGAGATCATATGTACAGATATTAGAATCATG
>NC_056527.1:140105612-140107493 GCF_019175285.1 Sceloporus undulatus
TTTTTTTACTTTTGAGATCATATGTACAGATATTAGAATCATGTCTATTCGTGACCAGGATTGATGGGGATTGGAGAAAAAGGTGAAATCTTTGTTTGATCCATTTTTACATCTCCAAACATCTTCTATAACTAAATTATTCATCATGTTAAAAAATTCGTTTGGTAATTTCCCTTGTTGTTTTTTCAATTTTTTTTCTGAAAATTTATCCAATTTGGGGTCAATTACCCCGTTCCAATCTCCTAGCATTATCAAAGAGTCGAATTCTATACCTAATATTGTATTCTTAAGTTTTTTATAAAATTTGTTTTTTCGTTCTAATGTTCCATATACTCCCACTACTAATATTTTCTCTTCACTACAATTTAGTTCTACTATTACATAATGTCCTTCCGGATCAGTATAGATTTCTTTCGCTTCATATTTTGTATTTACATAGATAACCACCCCCTTTTTTTTGTTTTTAGAAGCTGATATGAATTCCTGACCTAACTTAACGAATCTTAAATGCTTTTTATCTTTTTCTTTGATTCTCGTTTCTTGCAGACAGATCACATCTAAGTTAAGTTTGTGCAAATAATGACATATTTTTTTTCTCTTTTGGGGTGTGTTTAATCCCTGTACGTTCCAGGAGAATATTTTTAATTGATTTGCCATTTTCGGACTGTATCTTCCAAATCATACAGACAGGTCAAGTTTCTTTATTTATTCTATTCGAATTTATTTATTAACTTCTCAATTTAAAAAAAAAACAAGAGAGTAATAAAGTTGGGGTTTACTCAATATGGTGATTTGTCAAAATTGTCTTTCCGCCTCCTCTCTTTCCTCTTCCCTCCTAATCCGCTCTTCTTCTGAGTTGATTTCTTGTAAATCTAAAAATGAATTGTTTAGACAACCCTGTTCAGATTCTTGAATTTCCTCCTCTCTTATATCTTCTTCTTCTTCCTCGTTCTCTTCTTCGTTATCTTTGTATCTTGGGTCTAGTAGATTGTTGCTTGCTTCCTTTCCATTTTTTCCCTTCTTCTTTCTTCCCTTTTCCGTTGTGTTTGAGCTCGAAGAGCTATTCCCCTCTTGTGTGCGTACGGAGGTTTTCCTTAGGAAGGCCTTTGCCTGTTCCGGTGTTTGTATTTTAATTCTTTTTTGGTTCCACCAGAAGGTTAGACCTTCTGGTGTCTCCCAGCGGTATGGTATACTTTCCTTTCTCAAAAATGTAGTTAAGGTGATGTAATCTTTTCTCTTCTTTAATAATCTTCCAGGCACATCTTTCAAAATTTTTAATTCCAAGTTGTTATATTTAAACGGCGTACTGTTGTGTACTGCTAAAAACTGATCTCTGACCCTTTTTCTTACAAAATAAATTGCTACATCCCTGGGCCAGCCTTTTTGTTTTGCAACAAAAGAGTTTATGCGGTATAATTTATCGATCTCTTCCTCGAAAAAAATAGGGTCTTTCTTTAGAAATTTAGCAATTTCCTTTATTAGTTTTTCCGCCAGATCCTCATTTTGTTCTTCTGGTAGCCCTCTAATTTTTAAACATTTTTCTCTTAACTTTTGTTCCCATACCGCTTTTTCGTCCAGTTCTTCTTCTCTTTTTAATAGAAGCTTCGCAAAGTCCGATTCTAATTTCTCAGTTCTAAATTCAACTATATCAACCCTCTGTTTAATTTTTTGGTTATCCTGAATCAGGGTGTCCACTTTCTCATTTATTTCCTTTAAATCCGCCCGTATCTCTTGTTTTATCTCCTTTTTAAAATTGTTCATCTCTTTTGCCAAGCTTGCAGAGAGATTTATGGAGAGACTTTCTATTTTGTCCAGCAAAAGTTGATTCATTTCTTGGGGTTGTAGTTTATCAACAGAAAGCTTTCTTTGATTAGGAATTGA
>NC_056527.1:140107593-140109433 GCF_019175285.1 Sceloporus undulatus
GGTTGTAGTTTATCAACAGAAAGCTTTCTTTGATTAGGAATTGACTGATTTGCTTTTTGAGTTTGTTGTCTGGTATTCATATTAATCCTATCACCTTCTTCTTTTCTCTCTTTGAAATATAAAGGAAACAACCCTTCACCACCCCAAGTAGAGAAGTATGAGTAAGAGAGGAGGAGAAATATAATATAATATTATGGGGTTAGGAATTCAATCAAATAACATTCAATACCACCAGATTAATTATTTCCTATCCCCCTTTACAACCAAAATCTTATTTATAGTTTTGAGCTTTATTCCCCCTATAAAATCGCCACAATAAACAATTTTCTCCCTTTTTTGAACTGTATACCACTTCTAATTGTCCCTCTTACTTACTATTAGTTATTATTATTTATATTTTTTTTTTAAAAGAAAAATAGAACAATAGAACAATTTCTTTCGCTTCCTTCTCTTTTTGTTTCCTTCTCACGTCCCTGTATTTCCCAAATACACTTTACTTTAACGTCTTTTCTATTATGTTCCCCCTTTTATCTATATTTTATTCTCTCTGTTACTTAGAGTTCAATATCTATCTCTACTCCTATTTCACAGTTTTCCCAATTTCATTCCTTGTAGCTTTTGTTCCCTATTAACTTATGATACAATAACTCTCTTATATATTTCTCAAATTACGTTATTTTCTTTTAAATTCTAACCCCCAATGTCTCAAATCTTCTCCCTTCCTTTCCCCTTTACCGCGAAGCTTTGTATTGCTTTATTCTCCTTGTCACCCTCTGTCTTTGCTTTGATTCCCACGCTGAGTCTTCTTTTGTTTGAGTCCTCCAGAAGCCCTTCTTTCTTTGGCTTTCTTTCTTCCTGCTTTCTACTGCTCTCCCGCTAGCACACTTCCTTCCTCCTCCTTCTCCCTTCCTGTGACACTCTTTCTCGCCGTCTCTATGCTTCTGAGTCCTCCAACTGTACTTCCGGGGCCGCTCTTGCACGTCTCTCCTTGTCTTCTCTGGATGTCTCTGACCGCTGCACTCCTTCCGCTTCACTCCTTCCTCCCCCTCCCGTCCAGAGACCTTGGCGCTGCTGCGTTCCCTCCTCCGTCGCGACTTCTCCCCCGTGTGTCCTTGGCTTTTCCCAGGTATGTGTTCCGACCCAGAGAGTTAACTCTTTCTTTTCTTTTCTCAAACCAACTTAGACTTTCGGTTTGTATCCCTTTACAAGACAAAAGGCAGGCGAAATAAAGTAAAAGAAATCAAAGTCATGAAAAGTCTCAAATTCAGTCTCAGACTTTTCCAGGCTCCGTCAACGCTCCTTCAGATCTAACAAGGGTATTGTCTTTGTGCAACTGAATGTATTATTTTATATATCCAAAATGTTCAAAAGTTAATATTAGCTAGGTACTTTCTTCCTTATTTTCCCAATCCAATGCAATTTAAGTAGCTGTTATGATACTGGGCTTTGGGAGCCTTAAATCCAAGAGTCCTCTTTATAACTCAGTAGAATCTAAAATTGGTGGCGCCTCTGTGCGAACGAATCGCTTCCTGCCATAAACTAGCGTGGATTGCTCTCACAGACCCCTGCTATGGATTCTTCAGTCTTCCCCACGTAGCGGTTGGACTTACTCTGAGGATTTCTCAGTCCATAAGCAGTAAGGGTCTTCCGTCGAGCCCCCTCTGATTGTCCTGACAGTCAGGGCAATTTCCCAGACTTACAGAAATCCCTTTCTGGGTCCAGGGCACCGCTTTGGCCAAGACGTCTCCGCAGCTGCCTCGGAGTTCGTCCTAACGAGGCGCCATCACAACCGGAAGAATCCTGTTTGCTATCTCAATTTGAGTAGACTTGATATATAATT
>NC_056527.1:140109443-140127020 GCF_019175285.1 Sceloporus undulatus
CTTCACTAATTTTCTTCCCAAAGGAAGCAATGAGTGATTTCAGCATTATTATTGTTTTCCTGCTGTGAGAAAGTGTCTGAAAACCAAGCAGTTTTTGAAGCCTTTCTGCAATTCAGGACTTACTCCATGGAAAATTTGCATGCTGTTGTTTTGTGCAGAAAATAGCATTTTGCCAACCAAATAAATAATGACACAGAAAGATGAGTTGTAAAATGAGCCACTTTGTTTAAATCTACCCTATTTATTATTTCCTCTTTAGAGCTGCAAAAGGAGTGGAGGAGCAACCTAGTATTACAGCTGAGGATGGTAGACTTTCCCCAGACCTTCTCTATAGCTTCCCTGGGCCAGAACAACAACAACAACAACTATTTATTTATTTATTTATAGCCCACCTAATCACAAGGAATCAGGGCAGGTTACAACAGAACACGATCCCTAAGGAGAACCCAGTAGGTGGGTTGATCCCCAGCCAGCCCCATAGAATCAGAGTTGAGAACGACCTCAAGGGCCATCCAGTTCAATCCCCAGCCATGCAAGCATACACGAAGTACTCCTGACAGATGGCTATCTAGTCTCTGTTTAAACACCTCCAAAGAAGGAGACTCCACCACATTCCAAGGCAGTGTATAGCTCTATTCCACTATGAAATAGTTCTTATCATCAGGAAGTTCTTCCTAATATTGAGGTGGGTTTTTTTTTGGGGGGGGGGGTGGGAGCTTAAATCCATTGCTTTGTGTCCTACTCTCTGGAGCAGCAAAAAGTACACTTGTTCCATCCTCAATATGACATCCCTTCAGATATTTAAAAATGCCGATCATGTCACCGCTTAACCTTCTCTTCTGCAGGCTAACTATACGCAACAACCTAGGCATGTTTCCAGACCTTTCATCATTTTAGTTGCTCTCCTCTGGAAACTCTCCAGCTTGTCCTCATCCTTCTTGACTTGTAGTGCCCAAAACTAGACACAATATTCCAGCTGAGATCTGAGCAAAGCAGAATAGACTGGTACTAGTACTTCTCTCAATATACTCCTATACTCCTATTGATGCAGCTTAGAATTGCATTGGCTTTCTTAGCCAATGCGTCACTTTGCTGACCTATGTTCATCTGGAAGGACAACACAAGATCCCCTGCCCCAAGTCATGAGACTCAAACGGAGAGTCGAGTCCTCAGGCCAGCCCCAAGGAGAATCGCCTTCTACACCCTGTAGTTGCATGACCAAAAGAGGTACTTCTCCTCTCCTTCACCATGAGGGGGTGCCATAGATGTTAAATGAAATCCTATATCTCCCTTCATTATCTACCAAGTGACCGACTATTTAAGCCACCACCCTGAGTGGAGTAGGCAAAAAATCCCATGGAAAAGGGAAAAAATCCCTACTCTGCCCAAAGCAATCAGAAAAATTCACACTGTTGTAGAGGTGGGAAGGTGGGTCAGTTCTTCAGGCAAAAAAGAAGTTGAGTGGTGTGGCAAGGCCTTACAGAGCCCTTGCTCTGCCCCCATACTCTCTATCATGGCAAAGCGGCCCCAGTGCTTTATTCTGTCCTCATTTCCACATAGGCTGGCAAACGCACTTCCTCCATTGCAGGCTTAACTATGCGTGGGAGTATGTGATTGAATTCTGTGCAGGAGATAGCATATTCTGCTCCTGTTTAGAAAAGAGTTAGTCCTAACTGTGAAGATTTTCTTCAGTCCAGGATTCTTTTTGGTCAGGGTTTCTAAGCATTCCAAAAGGTGGGTGGTTTGGCAGTTGTTGTTTTTTTACTGAGTATTATTTCCATCCCTAGAGTAGACCCTGTTGTATGTTGAGTCAAGATATAGGAAAATTTGAACAGATTCAATGACTCTATGTCTAGTTGAGACTAACGATATATGAATTTATTTGATCTCTATCAAGATTTCCAAAGTTTTCTATCTTCCTTCTTATGAAGCCCAGGACCCCCAAAACAGAAAGCCAAGAAGGAACTCCTGACTAATGGAAATGGTGCAAACAACCCATGCTATACTTCTGGTTTATTTTTAAAGTCAACTCAGCAAGTCAGTATCTATCCTCATATAGCCATTCAATTTAAACAATTGGTTCACTTTGAACAATAGGATACCAGCAGAAAATATCTGATGTGTCAAAAGGAAGAAATTGTGATTTCTCATTCTCACACACACACACACACACACAAAACCCCAAGACAATCAATTATTTAGCTACAAATTGTATAGATACATCTAAAACAAAAGCAAAAATAACACATAATAACATCAACTAAACAACAAAGCAAAACCTCAATTGATTGTAATGGGTCTCCTTTAGTTGGGGCTAGCAAGAGGATTGAAGCCATTGTCTTATATTTTATTCATCCCAAACTTTGAGGTGTTTCTTTTTTTAAAAAAATGCATAAACATCCTCCTATGCTGTTTTGTGTGTACTTTTTGCACACATGTTGGTAGTAATTTCATTCATATACACCTCTTTACAAGCTATTTCCCTAATAGTTTTAGCTTTTAACAGAATTTCCACAATCACATGCATTTTTATGATATGTATTTTATGGCGGGGAAGTCTACTGAAAAATTCAAAGCACTACAAATTTCAGGAGGGAATTGATTTGTGGCTTATGTATTAGTTCATATGTGCAAAATCTGGTGACAATTCACATTAAAATACAAACTCAGCAGGCCTATATTCCATTCAGAATTCATAAAGAGGCACAGAAGAGCTCACATGTAAACTATTTTGCTTTTCATTCAAAGTATGCCAATGCATAATTTCCTTTATCATTGTCTATTGCTATAATATGCAAAAGGGAAACACATGGAAAAAGAGGGGTGAATAGGGGCATATTAGGGAGGGTAAAATGTATTAGTAATGTTCTTCCGGCACATCTTTTCAAGAGGAGTTATTAGAATTTATTTTCAATTATACACTAGAATAAGCCATCTGCAGTATAGTTAACTTTCAATTTCAACCAATTTTCGACGCAATCATAGATGCCTCAGTGATTAAGAATCTATGTTGCAAAACAATTCCCACTTTGCAACAATGCAATCAAACAGATCTACAACACACAACCCATTATCCAATACTTTTGCAGCTCACTGGCAAAGTGAAATAGGATTTGCTAAGCAGCCCTTTTTATACCCAGAGAGCTCCCAGGCTCATTTGCAAACAGATCTGCAAACTCAAAAAGAGCAGAGGGAGGATTTTGCTTTCAGTCCCACTGTTTCCTCTCAAAACCACAAATTTGAACATAAGTCTAACAGTTGTTTTGCATTGGACTTTGAATGGCTCTCCTCTGTCGCTTGCCCCTCAACTTTTTTAACAGCCCCCTTGCAGCGGATAGAGCAGGATTTAAATCAGCCTCAAGAAAATAGAACAACTCATTTAGATGCATAGGATATTTGAGGTTTATTGGCTTGAAAACCTTGTACCGAAAAAACCTGATATCCTTCCAGGGCTAGGAATTTCAGCAGGGAATGAAGATTTTACTCACCTGGCATACCATCTGGGAAAACACTTTGCAGATCTCTTTTGTAGGTGATATTTAGGCAAATAAAGCAATCCCAAATACTACCCCCCCCTTTTTTTTTAAATTGTGTATGTGTGGTACTAGGGAAGAAACAAAGATACCCGCAAAACAGATTGAGAAGCCAGGTGGAGAGGCAAGTTTATCTTATTAAGCATATTTAAGTGTAGGAGATTTAAAAAACAGTATCTTATCTGTCATCGTTGTTTGCTTTTAAAATAGATCAACTGCGAGTAGTAAACTATACTCCTCACATGGGTTAGAATTCTGGCTGCTCTTCCTGGAAAGTCCATATGAACATAATGAAGCACTAAAGTTAGTATTCTACAATACACCGTCTTCCCCATTGCCATATATGGATGTGAAATCTAGACAGTAAAGAAAGCGGATGAAAATAGAATCAACTCATTGGAGAGGAATGTTGAGAATATCATGGACAGCCAAAAAGATAAACAAATGGGTCCTTGAACAATTCAAGTGTGAGTGCTCCCTGGAAGCCAAGATGATCAAAGTGAGGCTGTCGTACTTTGGACACATCATGAGAAGGCAGGACTCATTAGAAAAGACAATATCGCCAGGAAAGGTAGAGGGTAGTACAAAGAGAGGAAGATCACATGCCACATGTATAGACTCAATAAGGACGGTTACAGATCTAAATGTACGGGACCTAAGCAGAGCAGTGAAGGACAGAGGATCTTGGAGGTGTCTCAGCCATGGGTTCACCATGAGTCGAAGTCAACTTGAGCGCAGTTAACAACATACAAACAGGGAACATGGTATAGTGGTTAAAATGTTGGATTGGCACCACACAAGACCAGGGTGTGAATCCCTCCCCCCACGCACTGAGTCATGGAAACCCACCTGTTCATCCTGGGCATGTGGCATTCTCTAAACCTCAAAAGTAGGCAATGGCCACCCTCCTTTGAACAAATCTTGCCCAGAAACCCCTGTGATAGGCTAGGTTAGCCTTAGGGTTGCTGTAAGACAGGAATGACTTAAGATCAAAAATCTATTTGAAGGCACATAAGACCAAGAACCAATCTATAAAATTCTAATAAAGGGGTGGTACAGACAGGTGGCTGGAAGCTGCCCCTTCCTGCCCCGGATCAGTGCAGCACCAATCCACGACTTAAAAGCTGCTGCTCTGGGCAGCATCCTGGAAGGAGCACCATAAACACCATGGCATGGCATCATGACGCCCCTTCTGTCCAGCACTGTTTGGGTGCTGCGCCCGGGGCATATCATCATGGCATGTGCTGTGTGGACGAGCACATGCCATGATGGTGGCCAGACTGAAACTAGGGCTAGGAGCATCTGGACACTCAGCTCTAGTTCGCGTACAGGCCGGCATATAGTGCCGGTCTGCACTGCCTCTTACTTTGAGTCCCTATTTTGAAGGGAAAATGTAATATATGAGAGAGAACACCACTTCACATATGGGTGAGAATTATGTGACTCTCAAGACTGCATCTCCCAGCATTGTTTGACACTGGTTATGCTAGCTAGAATGAGTGGGATCTGCAGTTTAACAAAATCTGGAGGGCTGCACAATTACTAACTTTAACTCTGTAAGTTAACTATGCATCAGTCTCTAATTAAACATTTGTATCAAACTCTTCTCCTCACCTCTTTGTGAAGGAAGTAGATAAAATGCCATTTTCCCCTTCTTTCTTAAAAACGGAGTTTATTATTTCTACAGTGTAGATGCACCCATCGTCAGTCTTGAATGCATCTCAGTTATGGAGCGTAAAAAAGCACTTCCTGGATCAATTACATGACTGCTCCAATCAATCAGGAAATCTGTAATAAATGGGAGGGCATCACTCATTTGGAATGTGGTGCTGGAAGAGAATTTGACAGATACCATGGACTGCCAAAAATAAATGGATCTGTGAGCAAATCAAGCCTGAGCTGTCCCTAGAAGCAAAAAATGACTAAACCAAGGCTATTGTATTTTAGACACATCATGAGGAAGCATTATTCATTGGAAACTATAATAATGCTCAGTAAAATAGAAGGTAGTAGGAAAAGAGGAAGAGCACATGACAGGTGGCAAAACTCAATCAAGGAAGCCACAGCCCTGCGTTTGCAAGCAGAGTTGTTAATAATAGGGTATCTTGGAACTCTCTCATTCATAGGATTGCCGTAAGTCAAAACAGACTTGATAGCAATTAACACCAACAAGGATGACATCATGCTGGCATGCTGCTGCCCGGATTTGACTACATGCAGAAATAGTTAGAGCTGTGCACAAGAGCAAATCAAGGTGACAAAAACTAACAGGAACATACAAAATTTCCCTTACACCCTGTCAAATGGCTCGCTTATTTTGCACTGACTGGCCACAGTTCTCCAGTTACCCCAAAGGGATTCTGTCTCAACCCAATCATAAGATGTCAGGAATTCAGTCTGACATATTTTAACATGTCAAGCAGGTATTTCACCACTGCATTTCAGCTATTCTCATTATGTCTCAGTCCAGAGTGTGAAAGTGTTCCTTTTCGGATTATATCTCCCCCCTCCCCCCAAATTCCCCATTGGATTACTGGCTGAGGAAACCAGGGAGCTATCGTCCCAAAATATAACGCTTCCAAGCTCTCTATTGGGCAAAAGTTTACCAAGAAATGTCAACAATAATGGAAAAGGTGCACGCTTTCTGATAATTTCAAAACTGGGATCCATTTTGGCTCAGCCCAATAAGTGCAACTTAGTAGAGCTCATGTCATTGACATTAGTAACAATTGCCCATTATCTGCAATGTACACGCAAGACTCTAGCTACAGCAGTGGCGATGTCTGTGACAGATAAGGGTTTCTTTCATTTCTGGGGTTCTGTAGGACAACTAATTTGGAGAAGGGCGTGTGTACATTTGTGTAAGCTGCTGAGCTGTGGTGGACATGGAAGACACGACACGCACAACCTGTCAACACCGCCTTTGCATGGTTAAGCCTGCCTGGTGCTATCCTATTCCCCTAGAAAGACTTTGCACAACAGTCTAGCTCTCCCTTTCAAACACAATGAGATGCCAGGAAAGTAATGAAGCTTCCTTTATGCACTGTTAGACGGAGCAAACAGAATGCAAATTATGCCTCTGTATTGCAAGCACGCTGTGGCCACTCCACAGGGGCAGTGCCTCAAAATGCAAGCCACTTCCTCTCTTGGGCTTCTGTTGGCGAGAGCAATTTTAAACAGATAAATATGATTTAAGGCGTCAGAGACTCTCACAATTCCCCATCGAGAGGAGAAGGCAATTATTCATGCTTCTTCCAGACGCCTGGGTGTATTATCTTCTATTCAACGCACATATGCCCCAGCATGATTACCCAGGTACAGACAAAGAATATTGTCAGGGCTATCTGGTGGTAGAGAAGGCCTCCACCCAGGGAGGCTTCAGTTAACACCATCTCAGTGATTTCAGAAGGATCAGGGAGGGCCAAAAGGCATAAATTAGGCCATTGCTAGGGATGTAAACAGGATTTAAATGGGGGGAAAACACAAACAATTTTCTCATTGCAAGATTACACGATTGGGGGAAGGTTCAGTCTTTGAGAGATTTTGTGCATTTTTTCTGAAGTGTTTTCGCTTTTTCTTTCTTTCTGCCTGTGTACTTCTGTGAAATGACAAATTTGGAAAATGTGATTATCTGTTGCCTTGTAGCACCAATAAAAAGGAACAGCTTTTGATGGGTTGCTTGTCTCTTTTGTGATCAATCCACCTGTCCTTCTGGGCTTGTTGCATTTGTGTGTGTGCTTAGCTTCATAAAAGGGGAAAGAAACTAGTTTTGCACAGATGCTTTCCATGAAATGCAGCAAATATGACCAGGGAAAGATAACTTTTTGTTCTGGTCCCTTTCTGAAGGTGGACAATCTATCATTTACATACCTACCTCCCAGCCTATCTTATATGTCTCCTATCTCTCAGCTATGGAGATTATCACATTCACTTTAAAGTGACTTATCCCTGATGGGATAAAGTCTCTTTTAATTTCAAAAGCAGGTGTTTTCACACTTTGCTGTGGCATGGATTCCAGTCGTGTTTACTCAGCGGCTTTACGAAAAACATCAAGCTCCCATTTTTGAAAAGCCTCTGGATAAGTGCGACTGGAATCTGGGCTGCAGATGGGTTGCTCTCACCCAGCTGTGGATGTGTGCGATAACACCCACTTTTAAAATTCGCTTTAAAGTGAATGCAATAATCTCCATAGACCCATGCCTACAACAAGGTTAACACAAAACATGGTAACAAGGGTTGTATAAAAATACCAATTAAATTAGCTATTATGTGAAGACATCTATAATTTCAAATAGTGCAAAATCATTTCAAAAACATGACTGTAAGGATAAAAATGCAGCATACCCACTGCATGAGAGAACTTCTTTTGTACAACCAATGCATCACCAAATGCTGGCAAAGCAGGAACAAAGAGGAGGGCAACTTAGCTTCCTATGTTAGGGAATTCCAGAGCTTGGGAGCAGCCACTCTCATGTCCTTACCAAGAAAGCCTATTGACAATGCTAAGACTGTGAAAAAGTACTTCACCAAATGGATAGGTTCATGCAAGACGATGCAGTCCTTCAGACACTCTGGATTTAAGTCATGTGAATGGCCTAGCCAATACTTTGAATTGTGCCCAGGCATGAAATGGTAGCCAATGAAGCTGTCTCATCTAGGGAGGTATCTGTTCCCTACAATCATGCCAAAAAGTCTATCTTTACCAAAATCTTGACAATACCAAGCTTCTCCCTGTTTTTGTCCTTCAAACAAGCAACCATTTCTTATATGTGTGTGTATGTAGGGGTAATCACATCTGATTTTGTGTATAGTTACTCGGAATGTGTGATGTTCACCAGGCATAAGTAGGAAGTGCAGAAGCAATTGTGAATAAGTATTCTGAATGTGGGATGACCTTCTCGAACAACATTAGACATTTACCAAGGGAATATTGCACATTTCTAGTTTTTTTCCCTGTGTTGTAGTTGGCCTTTGACACCAAGCACTTGACCATTTTAAAAGATGTGCCTTTTTTTCCCTTTATCATTCTTTGTTGCGAAAATATGAAGGCACAATCTGAAAAAGCTGGCATCGCTGCTTGATCAAATCAGTGGCAATATAAAATGGCAGAAGAATAAAATGGAGCTATGATGTCTTTTGTGATGTTAACATAGCAGACACCACTGTCTGAGCAAGGGATGGAAAAGATATTCAAAACTATTTAACAGTGGTGGAAAAAAAACATTTCTCCAACGTCAAACATACCTGACAAGGAGAATCCTGGACTGACATAAACTTTTGCAGTTATTACACTACAAATTTGCACTAATACTCTTCCTACACACATCACATATACTGTTTTCTGCGTAAAGAAACAAATGCTAATTCTGTACAGAATAAATCTCCAAATACAACATTTTTTCTGCATGTCAAACCATGTTTTCCTGTGCAAGACTGTTACTTTCTGTGGAGACAGCGCACCTTTTTGCATGGAAAATGATATCTTCCATGCAAAATTACCACATGCAAATTTTGCACAGACTAAGTCTTGAGGTGTGGATAGTTTGTAGTTTTCAAAGACTTTCTTGTAGTGGGAAGAAAATTGTTAACACTGCTTGTCATTTTCTTCGAGAATGAAATTAGCAAACAATTACCTGTCTAATATGCAGCAACATGTCCTCCCCTGTTTTAAAACTAAAAGTATGTGGTATGAGAAACACCCAATCTTTTGTCAATTTCTCTTCCAAATGGAAAGACAGTACCTAAGGAAAAAATAGCCTATGTGTCTGAGACCAAAGCTTTTTATGGGAAAATAGCATTTGGGCACAAGATAATGAAAGAGGATTGCCTGGGGTTGTCTAAAATCTAACCTTATTCCTATATAACTCTGGATATTGGATTTTCTAAAAGGGCACAGCTCACAAGGTCCTTACTTGAAGAGGGTAAAAGGCCAAATTTTGGAGAGGCTGCAAGAATAGCTGGTGCATTCAAGGTTGGTCCAAGTTATTTTGCTATCTCAGAGAAAGCAGGACATTTCACCCGTAAATCCAGGTTGAGGTGAACAATACAGAAAGCCAGACATTTTGGGAAACGAGACAGACAATACCATCAAAATCCCTCTCCTACCAGTAAAAATGCAATAAATGAGGAATGAAGCAATTAATATTTTGATGTCCTCTCATGACACCCCACAACTGTACCCAGCCCTGGGTACATTTGCCCTATGAAGGCCTGGGTCCCTTAATAATTTTGGTTATGTCATGGCATAGCAGTTGAGTGTTGGATTGTAACTCTGCAGACCAGGATTTGATTCCCTGCTTGGCCATTAAACCCTCTGGGTGGCCTTGGGCAAGTCACATGCTCTCAGCCTCAGGGAAAGACAATGCAAACCTCCTCTGAACAATTCTTGCCAAGAAAACCCCACGACAGGGTTGTCATAAATTGGAAATGACTTGAAGGCACAACAACAGCAACACCTCTCAGTCTCTTTTCTTCACCCACCTTGATATTTTAGAAGGAGAGTGAGACCTCATCTAAGGCCAGTTCACACATACTCCAATTGATCATTCTCCAGTTGATAACCATACTTTTAAAAATGCACACACTCTAAAAACAAACAGGTTGCAGATAGGTTCAGAGTAAAGGTAGCCCCTGACTCACAGATGTGTGAGAACCTGTTTTGCATTTATTTCCATTTCCTCAGTGACCATTGTCATCTTTCCATTCAAGTAGACACCTCCCTTGGCTAACATTTTGCTGTAGTTCAGCTCCTACCTATAACAACTTAAGTGGGGGGTGGGCATTAACATGGTCAGGTTAAAATTCAAAAAGGTTACTTTAAAAGATCCTCAACTCTAGGAATCTCCAAGTCAGCATGCAAAGTAATAACTTTCCCAGGTTCTTAATCATATGCCATATTTTGCATGCAGGCAGTCTATTCAGTGCCTGGCATCCTCCTTTAAAAATGATCAGGTAGTAGGTGCTCAAGAGTTTGTTATGGTGTAGACTAGGGCTCCAGGAGATCAGGATTCGAATCCCCTGCTCAGCCATGGAAACTCACTGGGTGACCCTAAGAAAATCAAACTCTCTCAACCTAAAGAGGAAGATAATGGGAAATCTAACAAAATTTGCCAAGAAAACATTAACACGGGGTCAGCATAAATCAGCATCTATTTCAAAGCCCACAACAATAATAAACAAAACAGTAACAACAACATAGAAGATTCTTGGGAAGGCAACTGGTAGCCAAAACTGACTTAATAGCTGCCATGTCTGCCCAGGCAGTTAAGAGATGTCCAACGAACACTAGTGTTGAAGTTCAATTTCTTTCTTTCCTTTTTTATCCTAGACCACCACTAGACCACCAGGGATGAAATTAAATTTCAAATTTATAATTTGAAAATCTGATTTTTACTTTTATTCATATTTTTTAATACCGTATTCAAAAAACTGGGGCCATGGCCAACCCATGAACTTCAGAGCTGAATGGTGAACTAAACTAAACACACGAAAAGTTGATATGAAATGTAACCACCAATTCCTCCATTGCTTTCCCAAGTTGCAAGGTTGGGGAAATCTTTTAGAAAGAAATCTAAACTGGGCAGGTGTGCCCCCCCCCCGACAAAAGTCCTCTTTGTGTCAACAGGATTTTCTGCACACAGGAAACACTAGGTAACAAGCATAAATATTACATCCTCTTCCTTTCATCACTCTGACTTTGTTTTAGGATGATAGAGAGCGAGATTATGGCATGTATATGGAAAAGATGTTGTGCGTGTGTAAGAAACCCTGCTACAGCTGCTGCCATATTCATACAAACTTGGCATGGCAGACAAAATAAATGGAGTCGGTTTGGTCTGGGAGAAATGTTAACCCAAGCTAAAGCCAACATGAAGACTTTCAACTCAGCTCTAGATTAAACCAGTTACAAGAAGGGAACTCTCCTCCGCTATCTTGATAGCTGTTCCCTTTCATACATCTCTTTCTAAAAAATGTGTTTTACACCAGATCCATGAGGTTTGGATTTTTTTTTTAAAAAAAACCCACTTTTTTATCTCACTGCCCTTGTAAGCAATGTTTGAAATAAAACCACAAAGCAAAGGGACAAATTAGCCAACCCTATGGAAGAAACACTTCCATTCAACAAGAGGTTAGTGATCTCTGCACTCCCCCTCATTAATCTCTGGCCTCGTCTCAGCAACAGATATTTTCTAAAACTAGTTAGAGGCTTATTAACCCATCATGAGACCTCAACTCAATTTTTCATGATGCTCTTTGGCTCTGGGACCTTCTCAGTTTCTTCATCTGAAACAACTTCTGATCATTTTGCTGACTTTCATGACACAACACAGGGATTCTTCCCAACCCCCAAAGATCAGCAGCAGGCTAAGAAATATTTCTCTCTCACACACACACAGATTCAAAGTACAGTGCTCCTCACCATGAAATACTTCCTGGATTATTCTAGCTTTGTTCTAGAGAAGCTTGGGATTTCAACACCACAAGTTGTAGTTGTTGTTGTTTTTAGGGTTTGTTATAATTTTACCTTACTCAAGCAAATACCAATGGTGTATTTTGGTATCCAGTACTACTAGAATCCAGACCTTCATCCTCTCACCCTCCTCCTGCATTTCTTTATGGCACCAAACATCTACTCCCAAAAGTTTCCTACCTCCACAGAACAAAGTTTTAAGATACAAGAGAGAGATGCCTAAAGGCGGGAGAAGAACTCACTGATTTTGGCTAGATGAAGTGCACTCCTAGATCCTAACCACTGGCTGGAAAAGGGGATATTTTCGGTTCACAGAGACCACTTCATATACTAGCCAAAAGAGAGAGATAGATTTATCTCTCTCTCTCTGGAATCTGAGAAATCTGACACAGAGGATTTGGGTTGCTAGCAGTTTCTCACTTCAGACAACAGATGCTGGTGGCTGAAGCAGCTGAGAGTCCTCACCTCAGCAGGATGTGACACACACACAACTGCCATCTTCTGAAGTTCAGTGGGGAGAGAAAGAGAAACTTCCTTAGAATCACTTAAGAAGGAGACACCTAGTGTCCAAAGGCAGCCACCTATAAATCTCCCAGCAGCCATAGGAAGTCAATATTGCTCACAGCTGTTCAGCCCTTGGCTGTGATCTCAGTGGTTCTATGTTTCCTGTAATTCTCCCCCTATGAACTGTCTGTGTTTAATACCTCCCTGTCTCACTTGTCTTTGCCTTTGGTTATCTGGACTATTGCCTTTCTGTAACAACTTCTGGACCAGCTGAGATTTTAGTCCTGTGCCTAAATTCATCTTCTTGGATTATCTGGGCATGACTTGCACTGGACTGACTTTCCAGTAGATGATTCTCTTACAATAATCTGCCCCTTTGGACAAAGGAAAACAGGGACCTTGCTTCTCTTTCCTCTCTCCCCAAAATACATGCAAAAGAACTCTGTAATTAGGAATAAGTCTATCTAAGAGCAACATAGGAAATGGCCTTGAACTGAATCAGATTCTTGTTATGCCTGTCATACGTGCTGTCATTTCCAACTGGCAATTGTCTACTGGTATTGTACAGGATTCCTTCCTAGCCTCATCTGTTTAGCCCTTGATAAATCCTTCTAATTTAATAGTTCTCAGCTGAGTAAGTGAATCCAGATGCTTTTGGACTCCAACTCCCAGAAGTCCCAGCCTTCATGGCCAAAGCTCAGAGTTTCTAGGATCTGAGGTCCAATTGTATCTGGAGTCTTCGTCCTAGTTAAGAATTATTTTTCTAATTAATTTGGAATATAGGCTGACTGGGACAGAAAGCAGAAAAAATAATGGAACAACAGAGGAATTGAATGAGAGAAATTCACTCATCTCTAGCATCACAGTATTCTTTAAAGACAAGAAGGGCAGTCATGTAGAAGATGGCAAAATTGTTCGCTGGTACCCTAAAGGGCAGGAGCATGACTGTCTGCTGCCTTTGGTTACTTCTTCTCTCTCTTGCCCTCCTCAGCACCCTGTTATACATTAGTGGGCTTCAGTCATTTGGGGAGGGATGTGGTTTTCCAGATGGGCTTGTTCTACAGCTCCCAGCAGGCCTAAACAACAGTGAAGAACTGTAGGAGCTGAAGTTCATAAATGTCTGTAGAGACAAAGTTACTGGCTTTGAGTTACAAATCAAATCTACATGAGGATAGATTCTGTTTGGACATTAGGAAAAACATTTGAGTGGCAACAGCAATTTGACAATGGAATTAACTGTTGAGTGGTTTAATGTGACATTCAGGCAGAGAGTGGTCAGCCATGACTTGGAAGCATTTTAGCTATGAATTTCCTGCATTGACCAGTGAATAAGGTTAGATGACTTACAAATTCCCTTTCAGCTCAATGATTCTGCAAACTGAATGTTGTTTTTTAAAAAAGCTTCCTTTCTGTGAGAAATTTGCAGGTCAGGGACAAGGTTAGTCCAGGGATAAAGAACATTTGACTATCCAGATGTTGTTGGACTGTATCTCCCATCAGCTGCAGGCTACATAGATAATGTTAAAGAAATTGCAGCTCAGCAGCATAATGAGGACCCTCCCTTGGTTTTATCAAAACAGTGTTTTTCTTCAACAGCAGAACTTCCATCAGAAAGCAGATATTGATACCATCACAGAACAGCCCACCTGCACTATGATGTGGCACATCAGTGCCTTCTGCCTTTGCCAACTAGGTAGATCAACTGTCAGATATCTCCTCCATTTCACTTTGCCTACACATTTGCATCTCTTACACCCAAGAGGACAGATATATATTTGCAGATCATTTCATTAAATGTTAGCAAATAATTTCAAACCAAGCTGATTTTCGGGTGCTGGTACTGGTGGTAGGGAATGAAGCTGGTATAGTGAAGAGCAGATGAAAGACACCTGGAAATGACAAGACACTTGTGCTACAAGATAATTAGAGATTATTATAATCGAGATTTTATTGCCACATCAAGCTCTGTCTTTTAGCATTAATTAATCTTCACTCCTTGCATCGGAGAACTCTGGGGCTCTCTCCCCGCTGTAGGACAGCAGCTTGTCAACACACCGAACATTCACATCTCATTATCTTATCAGAGGGAAAAGCGGGAATTAAGAAAGCACAAACAGACTATTTGGGCTTTCACACAAGCATTGATGGAAAGAGCCGGCTGCATATTCACAGAATGATTTACCAACTCGAGCAACAAGACATGCAGTTGCTGAAGTGAGGAATAAGATGTTCCTCCAAGCAATTAGCCTACAAAGATATTTTAAAAATTGTCATCAGTTCTCCGCTCTGGGAGCGGTGTGTGTCTCAAATTATGTCTTCCTAACCCTTTCTCGGGACTCAATTCATGATATGTAACTGTCTCTTGGCGTTTTTAATAATAAAAAGCACCTGTGGGAAGTTATGACTAGGAACGGATGCATCAGTCCATTCCCTCATCAGTGTGCAATTTTTCTAATATATATAAAAATCTCATCCTCAAAATTTCATTAAAATTAGTGTCATGCAGAAATGACCCCTTTGATCTCCCCATTGTGCAGTATATGTAGGGAGAGAATTTTGGACTGAACATTTTACTGAATTTTGTTGAGACATGACAAATTTTCTACCAGCCCTTTGGGCATGGAAATTGTTGTTTGTTATGGCAGGAACACATAATATTGTGGTTCATTTTTGTATTGACTCCCAGTACACACAATAATGGAAGCTCCCTGGGTATCTCCCACAACACCTAGAATCTAGTGTCATTCAAGGATGTTGGGGGAAAAGATGGCCTCTAGGGATGGAAATAATGTTCAAAACTTTACAGTCCCAGATAGAAAAACAGGTTTCCCAAAAGTTGAGAACCAACTTGAGGAAGAATAATGGAGCAGTGAGAATTTTGCACTATTTTCTCCTGGTATTCAATGTATTGAAGTATTTACTAAGTTTATTTTATTTTTTAAAGAAAATACATTTTTGTACAAAAACTTTTTTCTGAGCAGAAAACACTCCATAAAAACCGTTCCTCTGCACAAGAACACAAGAACCATGCAAAGCAAACTTCTTTTTGTATAAGGATGGATTCTTTTTTAAAAGAATATATCTGACAAATTGAGAAATGCTCATTTATTCTATAAGATAAGATTCAGGGGTCTTCAGACATGGGGTTTTCTTGGCAAGTTTCTTCGGAGGGGGTTTGCCATTGCCATCCTCTGAGAGAGTATGATTTGCCCAAAGTCGCCGAGTGGGTTTTCATGCTGACCAGGGATATGCACTCAGGTTTCCAGAGTCATGGTACAATGCTCAAACCACTACATCACATTGGTTTGGAGTTTAGTAGGGTGTATTTCAAGGGAAATGAGTAGTCTAAAAGTTATGAATGCCATCACCTTCTTTGCATCTGATCACCTTCCTCAGAAAATATAGTTGTTGGTTGCTTCTCCATCTCCTTTATATCTCTTCAGTGTGACAGCTTTCGTGCTTTGCCTGTGCCTCCTGCTCACTCTTTCTGCTGTTATGGATCCCTGCCAGCAGAAAGCTTTAATTTATTCTTTAACTTGCACCATATATTATCTGCCATCTTGTATCATTTAACTTAGGAAAGTGTTTAGAAATACCATTCACTTGAAAGATGTCCCACTATCAATCCTGATTCTGCAGACCTGCCTCCTGCACTAGTTCTGTTGGCAAATTCTCCCTGCAGGAACATCAAGCTGGAATTGTCTTGTTCACTAAGAGAAGCAGGGAGGTCAGCTACATTTCCCCTTTTCTTTTGACTTCACTTTCATTTTAAAGAAGCAGACCTCTTCAGATTGGAAAAGCAGCTTCTGTAGCTGATCAATCTGTATGAGATCCTGGAGCCACTGGGCCAGTGGTCTGGCTCACTAGATCTGTATGTTAGGAGTGAGTTATAGTCAGTCTTTTAACACAAGCATGAGTAACTCTGGTCCCCAAATGCTGTTGGACTGCAACACAGTGTCATAATCATGAATAAGTAGGGATCCTGAATATGGATCGGTTACAAATGAGAAAATCTAGCAAACTGTTTCATATTCATGATCAGTACTTAGTCAAAATTCTGACACTATTGCCATAACCATTGCTCTCCCTCCAAACTACTTTAACAGAGATTGAAGTATGTGTGAATTGCACTTCTTTTTTGGAGGGTTGAGCCAGGAGAAGTGTACGCTGAACTAAGGAGCTGATACAAAATACTGGCCAATGAATTTTAATCCACTATGCATGGAACTGTCAAATTATTTCCCATTATTCAAAAATGTACAAAGCTTGAGTCTCTTGTCCCCTTCCCAAGTTCATGTCCCGTTATACTGAGTCTTTCCACTCCCCAAATGGAGTGAACTGATAACACTTTGAGACTACATATGGCGTAGTGGCAAGAGTATTGGATCAGGACTTAGGAGATTCAGGTTCTAGTTTCCACCAAGCCATGAAATTCAAAAGGTGACCCTGGGCCAATCTCTCTCACTCACTCTTTCATCATCACCTATCTCACAGAATTGTTGTGAAGATAAAGTGGCAGTGATGGCGAGGACAGACATGTTTATAGCCTGAAGCTCCTTTCAAAAAAGTTGTGATATTCCACTGATAAAGAAGAATGTAACTACTATTTCATTATTGCATGAAAGACCCAAAGATTTCAAAGGTTTTCCCTCGTATGGGCAAAATTATGAGTGAGCGAGCAAATAACTTGGAAGTGGCCCAGGGTTCACTTCTCTGTTTGAAAAACAGGTAGTTGTTGTAGTTGTTATTGTTCTTCATAACTTATACAGGATATGGAGAACTGCAAATAATTTAAAAAGTGAGTGGCTTTACTACCTGGGGACTTCCAGGATAGGCATTTCATCCTTTTGGGGGATGAAGAAAATGGTACTCTGGGGAATCCAGAGACTTTGAGAACTATAAACAGCCTTGAGAGGCTGCATAAGATCTCAGAGTCACATTTTGCCCACCTACATTCAATATCATTAAGGTAACAGGGAATACTCCCTGCAAACATGTTGATAATAAGAAAGTTTTCCCTTCCTTCCTTCCTTCCTTCCTTCCTTCCTTCCTTCCTTCCTTCCTTCCTTC